>NC_143578.1:62188965-62306465 GCF_048544385.1 Mastigoproctus giganteus
GAGGTAGTACCTGTAGGTAGTTGGAGAGCCAGAATTTAGCAGAGTCAGGTTATGGTTATCCAGGAATGTTTCGATTAATTGGCCTCTCCTATCCATGGTGGAAGATCCCCACAATGGATGGTGGCCATTTAAATCACCAAAAAACAGACAAGAGGCGGCAGTTGTGCAATCAGATTGTCAAGTTCAGTCTGGAAGCAAGGATAATTCGGTGAGATATAAATGGACGCAAGGGTTAATGATATTCCCACTGCCATCCGAACTGCTACAACTTCTAAGGAGGCTTGTAGTTGGAGAAGTCTTGACGGTATAGTAGATTTTACAAGAACAGCTACCACTCCACGAGCAGGACCGTCAGAATCTCTGTCTCATCTAAACGTGGTGTAATTTTTGAATCTAAAAGAGACTAATGGTGATAGAAATGTTTCCTGTAAGCATACACCTACTGCATTTGTTTGAATAAGTAAATCACTCAGGTCATCAAAATCCTCTACAGTTCCATTGTAGGAATTTGTTCATTGGTTGGGTTTATTTGAGGAAGATTGATCTGACTGTTTTTTCTGGGGGTTTTGTCTGTTTTGTTTTGATTTTTCATTTCTGGGAAAGGTTGGACATCCTGTGTCCATGGTATCATTGGCATGTAATTCTAGTACTGTCTCTTCATCTTCTGACTGAACTTCCATTTCCATGTCGCTTCATTATCTAAGAAACCATTTCACTTTCTTCTGGTTTTCAACACCAAAAGATTTTGTTGTTTCGGGCACGGTTGAGATAGCATCGGTTGGGATACTGATTGGCGTGTTGCTGGTTTCAATGACCGTAGATTTCTTATTACACGTTAGAACAGTTTTGGCCCAGGTAGCAAAGGAAATGTTTGATTCAATGGAAACATCTGTTTGAGTTGCAGCTGACCGGCTGTTTTTAGTGACCGATGCGTATGATCAGCTAGGCATGGTTATTTGTTCTCTCTCTATGCCACAGTTGTTGTCATTGGGAATGTATCTTGTTGTATATTATTTGCCTGTAGTCTGTATAGGGTACTGACAGGCAAAGATTATTGGTGGGAGCTGCTGATTTGGCTGCAGTGTCAGCCAAACAGATATCAAAGAAGTAGATATCAAACTTGTGTTCATAAAGAGAATGAATCTTCTGCTGAACCTGACAGAGAACTGGATGAGAGTTGTGTCTCAAAGATATTAAAGCCTGTAATATACTCAAAGAATCAGAATATATTACTGACCTTTGGCATTGACAAGTTCGAATGTGATCCAAGGCTAACTCTATAGCATGCAGCTCTGCAGTACATGCTGGATTCAGGAAGAATCTGCAGAGATATTATAGTGTCTGAGAAGACAACAGCAGATCCTACACGCGATGCCGACTTCGAGCCTTCTGTGTAAACTGGCAGGAATTCGGAGTGCTCAGCTCGGTGTGCTGAATAGAGCTGCTGGTAGACAGATGGAGTCTCTAACTTCATCCATTTCTTAAGGGAAAAGTTGCACGATGGGGTATGAGCATGCCAGTGTGGAAGAGTTTCTTTCGGTGTTTGTGCAACCTTGTCTACCATGATGTTAAACTCTCTGAGTAGCTCTTGGACACGAATACCAAAAGGTCAGTGGCAGTCTGACAGGTATTGTACAAATTTTCCCAATGTGGCTCAAAAATGTATGTCCACGTAGGATGGTCTGGCAGGGATTTCAACTTTAAAGCATAGTTTAAAGACAACTGCTTACGCCGAAGCAATAACGGTGGTTTGTTTGCTTCGACGTATAAGCTCTAGACAGGAGATGTTCAAAATGCTCCAGTAGCGATACGGATGGCCTGATGGTGGACAGGGTCCAGCCATCAAAAGACACTTTTGTGCAACCTTGTGTACCACGATGTTAAACTCTCTGAGTAGCTCTTGTACATGAATACCAAAAGGTCGGTTGGCAGTCTGACGGGTACTGTACAAATTTTCCCAATGTGGCTCAAAAACGGATGTCCACGTAGGATGGTCTGGCAAGGATTTTAACTTTAAAGCATAGTTTAAAGAAAGGGTCCAGCCATCGAAGAACACTTGTCTCTGGCTGAAGAGTATACCTCCCGTAATTTAGTTTGGATAGAACAAGTGCACGATAAATAAGTAGTAATGTGCACCTGTCTGCTCCCCAACGTGTAGAGGAGAGAGAGCGAAGAATATTTAGTCCCCTCATGCACTTTGTACTAAGTTGACAAATATGTTCTAGAAAGGTCAACTTTTTATCAAACACAAGTCCCAAGAATTTTGTGTCTGACACTACTGGAATAGCATTTTGTCCAAGCCTTAATTCAGGTTCAGGATGAAGATTATGCTTACAACAAAAGTGTATGCAAACGGTCTTCTGCAGCAAGAACTTGAAGCCATTAGCAAGTGCCCAGGAATTAAGGCGATTGATGGCTTGTTGCAGTTGTCTTTCAATAACCCTCATGTTGCATGACTGACAAAATATGCTAAAGTCATCAACATAGAGGGTGCTGTTTACAGTTGGAGGAAGCTGTTCTGTGATAGAATTTATTTTGATGGTGAAAAGCGTGACACTTAATACTGATCCTTGTGGTACTCCCTCCTCTTGGCAGAAAGGACGAGACAGAGTGAGGATCCCACACGAACTTGGAAAGATCGATTGGCTAAAAAGTTTTTAATAAAAATAGGGAGATGCCCTCTAAGACCAAGGCTATGCAAATCTATTAAGATGCCAAATCTCCAAGTTGTGTCATACGCTTTCTCCATGTCAAAGAACACTGACACCAAATGTTCGTGTTTTAGGAAAGCATCCTGGATGGATGTTTCTAGTCTAATTAAGTGATCAAGAGTTGATCTGTTTTTTCGGAAGCTGCACTGGATGCTGGAGAGAAGGTCATTCGATTCTAAGTACCACATTAACCGAAAATTAACCATTCTCTCCAGGATTTTGCACAGACAGCTAGTCAGAGCTATAGGACAGTAATTAGTACGGGGTTTAGGATCCTTTCCTGGCTTTGCAAAGGCAAGCATAATTGCCATGTGCCAAGAATCCAGAAATTGCTCTTTTATATAGATTCTGTTATACAGAACAAGCAGGCGATCCATAGATGTTTAAGCATTTCATAATGGATGCCATCTGGTCCAACAGCACTTGCCTTGGAAACATAGAGCTCTTTTTAGTTCCTGCAGAGTGAAGTTACATTGTAGGTACAAAGGCCTTTCAGTGTGAAATTTAGTGCCTGTTTTTCTCTTTTATGTTTCAGGACCAGGAACTCTGGGGAATAGGATGATATCCCAGAGATGTTTGAAAATGTTTTCCCAAGAGCATTGACTATTGCAGTGGGCTCTGCAATAGTGCATCCATTATAGTCTAGTATCGATGAGGGGTGGGATTCAGCCGGTTTGCACCGGTTCGGCAGAACAGATACCTAATTTTTTGTTGAGTTCGGCGAACCGGTTGTTAAAATGGCACTTGTGATCAGGGTTTTCTCTAAAGTGGGTGCCTGGGCAGCCACTCAATGTGAAAATTACAAATGTACATTCCTTCCTTTTTTTTAACGTTCATCTACGCAACAGCGTATTCCAAGTGGCCATAGTAATGTTCATTCCATCCATAGGTGAAAAAAATTAGACAGAACTATGCTTGTAATATTTATTTATTCATTTCATAAAACTCATTATACCTTTGATGAAATACAACATTTTTATTCCCTCGCGTTTGTTACTTAAGTAAACAAACATATAACGTAAAGAGAAAAAGTGCCAAAGAACCAGGGAGTGACACACTGTCATTTGCTTCAGCTTTGTGTTACGCCCTAAATTCACACAAGATATTATGAGTGCGTTGGTGTTCCCCAATCAATAAAAACAATAGGAAGCTAGGACACAACAAACCAATATAGATTTCGAGGGTTATCTTATTGCCCATTTCGGAAGCCGTGGAAGAATGTTCTTCCATGTTGGAATCCTTATGCCAGTGCGCACGTGGTAATTAAGATGTTTTTATCACAACTTTCCCATGACAAACAGGTTTGTTGTACACATTATTCTATTGTATTTAATCTGCATAGTCTATGCCATTTATTAATTCAGCAAGAAATTTTCATTTAGTATTGATAAAATGAAGAAAATGTATGTTCTGACTGATGTTTATCAATGGTATAAGCACAGTGCTTTGTTTATAAAAGTTTATGATATGACCACAAGTGGACAAAACCAGTAAAAATATTCATATATATAGGCACATATCCGCTCCTGCTCTATAATATATTAAAATAAAACATTTTTAAAATTTTTTGCAGTAGCCCTTAAAAGGATGAAAAGGCAACAGAGTTTGACAGATTTTTTCAATAAGAAATCAAAATCAGAATTTGTTGTATCAGAATTGGCCTTGGATGGTACAAAACAATCACAAGCACAACCACTCCAACTTGAAGAAAGCAGCACGTCAATTATTGAAATAAAAAACGATAACAACTCCAAAATTCAAAATAATCTTCCTAAATGCTGGACAGTGCAACAATATAACAATTTTAAAGAAAAATATGACGGACTGGTAATTTTTAACAAAAAGTTAGGTTGCAAGTATTGTGCAGACTTTATAAAAGAGAAAAGTGTTCATGTGTCAAAAGAATGGAAATGTTTTCAGATTGAGGCATCAGGGAAAAATAAAGAGGTACAACAAGCTTCTTTAAGGAAAAAAATGAAAGAACAGTTTTCATCAAAAGCTCATAACATTTGTAAAGAGAACTTAAAACAATGTGAGCAGGATTCAATAACATAAGTAATAGATACGATGAATGAAAAATATTTAAGTGCTACTTCTAGAGTATTTAATACAGTTTACAGCCTGGCAAAAAGATGTAAACCGTTTTCAGACATAGAAGATGAGATAGAAGTGCAAATTAAAAATGGATTAGATATGGGAATAGGATTACATTCTGGTAAAACTGCTGTGAAAGTAGTTGATTTCATTGCAAAGGAAATTAAAAAAGAAATATTTAATAAAATTATTGAAAATAATCTGAAAATATGTTTGATTATTGAAGAAGCTTCAACGATATCCTGCAAACCAGTTATTATACTTTTCTTAAAAGTTGAGAATTCAGTTACATTACCAACAATTTTCGTTGAACTAGTTGAATTGGAAAAACAAGATGCAGAGACAATATCTTCTTCAGTTATGGAAAGTTTAAATAATGTTGGGCTTACTAAGAACTACCTAGAAAAAAATTTAATTGGATTTTGCTTTAATGGTGCCAGCATTATGCTTGGGAGAAAATCTGGAGCGAGCACTTGGATTGCAAAAGAGTTTCCAAACATAATAATATGGCACTGTTTAAATCATTGCCTCCATCTTGTTTTAGACGATTCGATAAAGGAAATAAAGCAAGTAAATCATTTTAAAATATTTATTGATAAGATATATACTATTTTTCATCAATCCAATAAGAACCTAACTGAACTTTCCAAAATATCCGAATAAGTTGGAATTGAAATTATAAAGATTGGTAGAGTCTTGGGACCAAGATGGGCTGCCTATAGTTTAAGGTCAACCCTAGCTGTGTGGCACGCTTATCCAGCGCTACATCACTATTTTTATTCAAATAAAAAGAACTTAGGTATGGCTGCCCGTCTTGAAAATATATATTTTATAACTGATTTGGCATTGATGAGTGATATTTTAAACAAAATTTCTCTTCTTTCAAATGCACTGCAAGCAAGAAATACAGACATAATAAAGGCTTAAAAACTCGTGATAAGATCTACTAAAGCATTTCAAATGCTTGGAAAGGAAAAGGATCCATACGAAAAAAAAGTTGAATTAATCACTTCAGAAACCTTCAAAAATATAAAATTAGTAGAAAATCATCGATTTGTCGGGCTTCCTCGGGAAAGACTTTTAGAAAACATCGTAACGAATTTGAAAAAAAGACTAATGGATTGTGAACATTTAAAAGCAAGTTGTAGCCAATTTCAAGATAGGAATAAATTACAATTTCTCAATTTTTTGGAGCCAGATTACTGGAATATTTAAGAAGTACTAGTTCCATGGAAAGCAGCTGAAGAACAATTGCTTGTATTTAATGACATTTTTAATTACCAAATTGATATTAATGATTATCGAGATTTTGTGGAAAACATTTTAAATTCCCAGAATTATGCAATTCCTGAAAGTGTTCAAAGAGCTAAAAATATTGTCAGAACAATTGCTCTAAGTTCAGCAGAATTGTAAAGGGGTTTTTCAAAGAAGAACATAATATGTTCAGAGAAGAAAAGTCGGCTAACTGTTTCTAATATATCAAACACAATGACTATTAGCCTAACCGACCTACCTCTAAAGGAATGGGATCCTACTCCTATAGTGAAAAGATGGTTAAGGATAAATCACTCAGCCGATGATGCTCGGATAAAAGCGAAGAAAATTGCAAGTGAGAACGCCAATCAAGAAGCAATATGGAAATATCTTAAATAACAGTTTTATTGTTTTTTGTCAGGTATTATTTAATATTTTTTCATTAATATTTTAAAACTTTTTCTTATAACATAATCTAGTTTTGTGGACGACCTCTTTTATTGTTCTTATTTAAGTATTAACTGCATGAAACAATAAACTACCTTTCGGTATACAGTTTTTTTATACTTAGAACAGTCATTAGGGCAGCGAACCGGCTGTTAAATTATTTGAATCCCACCACTGGGTGGGATGTATATTTTCCCTTCATTTTTCGGATTTTATCCCAGACTACCTTAGTGTTGGTAGACTGGTTAATAGATGATGTAAAATGGATCCATGATTCCTTTTGACTCTGACGACAAATGTAGCGTGCTTTGGCTCATGCACGTTTGAAGGCTATTAGATTAACAGTGGTAGGATGTCGGCAGAATATCCCCCAAGCTATATTTTGAGCCTTTTTTGCTGCTGTGCATTGTGAATTCCACCATGACTTGGGAAAAGGTGGAAACTGGGCAGATGTTTTCGGTATGGTATTGGCAGCTGCATGGACCATATTTTCTGTGATGTACGTGACTGAATCATTGATAGGCTCCTGACTGACTGCATATTAAGGTCAAAATTTGCCTGACTTTGGAAGGCATTCCAGTCAGCCTGACCAGTCTTCCACCGTGGTAACCTAAAAGGAAGACACTGTCTCCCGCTGTGTAAGCAGGTTATCCCAGGGAAGTAATCACTTCCATATGGGTTCTCCTCCACTTCCCAAGTCAATGAAGGGAGTAGAGAGGGGGAGCAGATAGAAAGATCAATCGCAGAAAACTTACAGGTAGGGATGTGGAAGAATGTGTTGGTTCCCACATTTAGAAGGGAGAGGTCATTGTCATTTAGCATATGTTCTATGACTCGTCCCCTTCCATTATTGCTAGCACTATCCCACAGGGTGTTATGCCCATTAAAATCCCCTAGAAGTAAGAAAGGGGGAGGCAACTGCATTACAAGATCATTAAGGTCTTCCTGAGAGATGTCAATCCCAGGTGGCAAATAAATTGAACAGACGGTTAATAGAAATCCCACTGTAAGGCGAATTGCAACAGCCTCTATGCTGGTTGTAAGTAGCAAGGAATTTAGGAATTTAGCCATTATTTTGGCTTGGTGGGTCCATCAGGAGGCTTCCGAGGTGCTGAGGGCTTACTTTTGTCAGTCTTAGATTTATCTTTTTTGGGGAAGTGTGGATGCTGTCCCGTGTCCATATCTTCCTCCACAAAGAGTTCCAAGACTGATTCGTCCGATACCTCCTTATCCTCTACAGCCATTGTTTCTGGTATTACGGGTGGCTCTTCCGATCTTTTTGGCTTTTCTTTACCACTTGGTTTTGGTAGTGGTGGAGCACTAGGAGGTACGGATATAGGAGTGGCAGCTGACTGTGTTTTTTGGGTAGGCTTCTCTGAACTCAATAAATAGCGTGCAATCGGAGTAAATGACTCTCGAGGTGGTACGGTCATCTCAGTTTGTGTACCAATAGTGCACTTAGCAGAAACCTTCTGGGCATATGAAGGTTTCCCACTATTTATTGGTTGGATATGTTTTCTAGCCCCTGGGTAGGAAATCTCTAAATAGGCCTATAAGGCTGGGACAATTCATGTTGATGATTAAGCTTCACACCAGCCAGAAGATAAATAAATTCAATACTGTAATTAAAACACTTTATTTACAATAAAATAAGTATAAAATAGATGTATATTTACAATAAAAATATAAATAACACTGATAAAATTTACTAAAAATAGAAATTAAAAGCGATCAAATTTGCTGTAGCTTTCAGAGGCAGTAGTCTCCTTCCTCAGCAGCATATGTTTACTGTGCATCACATCCTTAAATAGCAGATCCACAGCACACGTCACATGGTTCCACGGTTGGAATTTTCCATTTCCGCACCGGGACCAGAAATGGCTCAGGAGCGCGCTAGCTGAAATCTTTCATCACGTCCAAGAACGATGGTTGCCAGGAGGGGGTGTAGATGTACACCCCTATCCCTATTAATAGTATTGCTAGCTGCAGCAATATGTAAGCTCTCAAGCCATTTACGGTCCCAGAACCCTTGTGCATGATCTGTGATGACAGCATCCACCTGGGAAATTTGATGTTGTTTCTCTCAGAAATGTTCTGCCAGAGCAGACTTCCCATAATTTGCGGACGTCACACGGTTCCAACCAGGGAACCATGTGACATGTGCTGTGGATCTGCTATTTAAGGATGTGCCACACAGTAAACATATGCTGCTGAGGAAGGAGACTGCTGCCTCCGAAAGCTACAGCAAATTTTATCGCTTTTAATTTCTATTTTTAGTATATTTTATCAGTGTTATTTATATTTTTATTGTAAATATATATCTATTTTATACTTATTTTATTGTAAATAAAGTGTTTTTAGTTACAGTATTGAATTTATTTATCTTCTGGCTGGTGTGAAGCTTAATCATCAACATGGATAGGAAATATTCAGCTCTGTTTTTAATTTTTGGATTTCTTTTTCATCCTTCCACTGCTGGCATGCTCTAGAGTAGGCAGGGTGCTCTCCTTGGCAATTGACACAGATCAGTTTTGAGGCTGAACATTCCTTGCTCTCGTGGTCTTTAGCACCACATAGAGCACAGGCAGGGATACCACGAAAAGCTGTTTGTGAATGGCCGTATTTTTGGCATCTAAAACACCTTAGTGGGGGGTTTGGAATGTAAATCCTCACTGGGCAGTTTAGATAGCCTGCCTTGATGGAACTTGGAGGCCTGGAGTGTTGAATGTGAGGATAAGAACTCGGGTAGGGACGAGATTCCCATCCTTTCGTATTGATATTCTTATTCTCTTGCTCAGCTGTCACTCCTTGGTCTTTCAACTCAGAGCAGATCTCTTCTTCAGAGACATGAAGAAGGTCCCACTCTGATATAACACCTCGTGAAGAATTCAGAGTTTTGTGAGGGGTTATGGTGATAGGTATTCCCCCTATGGATGTAGAGTTCAGGATTTTTGCCGCTTGTTTTGCACTGGAAGCTTCAACCAAAAGGTCACCAGAAAGCAGTCGTTTAGCGGATTTTGGTGATCCTGCCAACCCCTGTAATCCTTTTTGGATGGATAAAAAAGGGTGACATCTTTCCGATTGACTGCTCTCCGGTGGAATGGAGTCACTGATGGTGGTGTGTCCTCAGTTCTGGCTCTTTTTACGGAGGTGTTTTCCATGCTATCATTTCGGTTAGGTAGGGGCCTTGTTAGGGCCCCAGAAGAAAGAGGATTTAAGTTACTCACAGGAGTAAAATATAAAATTTCAGATGCCCTAAGTACCTCACCCACCATGGAGCCCTACGAGGGGATGCCCACTCGTGAACTAGCAGGTACTGCATACATGAATGGGACGCCAAGTTGAACATCATTTTTTTCCAATAAGCCTTGATCCCATCCCAGGACCAAAGGGAGGGAGACTTAATGGAATGAAGTTGACCTAGCAGTAAGAACCACCCGCCGATTGATCCCAGTCGGGCTGGTCTGGGATCTCCCGTCTTGTCGAAGCAAGGGCCAAAGTGGTGTATTAAGGCTGGGCCCCTCAACCACTAGGATCCCCTTTTCCGAATTTCCACGGGTCACGGCGCATGGCTGCAGACGCCGGATTCCAAAGATGTAACCCTGGAACCAAGGTATGGGCGTTAGATCCCAGTGATGCTAATCTGAAAGACCAGCAGCATCACTGGGAGGTCCCCTCACCACGTACAGGTGCCCACGTCGAGGGGTAGTGCTTGTAGGTAGCTGGACATGAGTTGGAGAGCCAGAATTTAGCAGTCAGGTTATGGTTATCCAGGAATGTTTCGATTAACTGGCATCTCCTATTTATGGTGGAAGATCCCCACATTGGATGGTGGCCGTTGAAATCACCGAATAAAGAAAGAGGGGGTGGAAGTTGTGCAATTAGATTGTCCAGTTCAGTCTGGGAGCAAGGATAACTAGGTGAGATATAAATGGATGCAAGGGTTAATGATATTCCCATTGCGATCCAAACTGCTACAACTTCTAAGGAGGTTTGTAGTTGGAGATGTCTTGAGGGTATAATAGATTTTTACATGAACAGCTACCCCTCCATGAGCAGGACCATCAGAATTTCTGTCTCACCTAAATATGGTGTAATTTTTTAATCTGAGAGAGACTTTTGGTGATAGAAATGTTTCCATTCAGTAGTAGCATACACCTACTGCATTTGTTTGAATAAGTAAATCACTCAGGTCATCAAAATTACTGCGTAATCCTCTACAGTTTCACTGTAGGAATTTCATTGCTTGGGTTTGATTGAGGAAGATTGATCTGACTGTTTTTTCTGCGAAGGCTTCAGTCTGCTTTGTTTTAATTTTTTTTCCAACCTTCTGCCCAATCTTTTCCTGGAAAAGGTTGGCAGAATATAATGATAATGATACCATAGAAAATCCTGTTTCTATGGTATCATTAACATGTAATTCTAATACTGATTCATCATCCTCTGATTGAACATCAATTTCCATGGTTTCACTTTTTCCTGGTCTTCAACAATTGCTGATTTTGCTGTTTTGGGTAATGTTCAAATAGCATCAGTTGGGATTCTGATTGGCATATTGCTGGTCTCATTGACATGGCATATTGCTGGTCTTTTTGAATGCTAGCACAGTTTTGGCCCAGGTGGAAAAAGAACTGCTTGGTTCTAGGGAGACATCTGTTTGTGTTGCAACATAGCGGCTACTTCTGGTGACCAATGCATATGATTGGCTAGGCACGGTTAACAGCACTTGCTTTAGGATATGTGACTTTATATTTCTGGATTTTTTTTTTCCTGTTTTCCAAAGGTCACATGCTTTAGAAAATGCAGGATGGCTTCCTTTACAGTTAGGGCAAGTAGGAGAGGAAGCTATTACTCTCCAAGGAATGCTCCTTGGGGCCACAAGCAGGACACACAGCATCGCCTCGGCATGCAGTCTGTGCATGGCCATACTTCCAGCACTTAAAGCAGCAAATGGGATTCTGGTTGTAAGGTCGAATCTTGCATTTTAAGTAACCTGCTTTAACAGAAGATGGAAGTTTCGGAGTGCCGAACGTCAAAAAAATGGACTTGGTTCGTAGCAGGTTGCCATCTTTTTTGGTCATTATTCTCCAAGCATGTGTCACCTTTTGTTTGCTAAGCTCTTGTACTATTTCCTCTTCAGAGACAGTTAGTAAGTAAGTCCCATTCACTGATAACACCTTTAGATGTGTTCAGAGTGTTACGGGGCTTAACCGACACTGGAATATTGTTGAATGTTGTTAATTTTAACAATATTTCTGAATGAGATGTTTTTGAAGTTTCAATTAGGTCTCCACATTGGAGATGCTTCGCCATTTTAGGGGATCCAACAATAGTTTCTAAACATTTCTGTATCAGAAAAGGGGATAGCTTTCCGACAGGTTGTGTGGACAGTGAGGTGACCATGGGTTCCACCATTATAAGAAATGCTGGCATAGCTGAAATCTATTTTTCTGTCCAAAGTCTCTTCGGACGATTCGACTCATGTTCTGAGACAGAGTTAACAACTTTGCCGCCTGTGGGCTCTAGTAATGGATATTCATTGCAATCCATTGTTGTTCCTTTTAGCCCTGGAAGAGGGAATTCCTTCTCCCAGGTTACCGGCCCTGCCATGTGGAGGCAGGAACAGTACCAATCAGTGACCAAGCGACAGGAGAAGGAGAGCAGTACACGTTGCTAGCAGTGAAGCAGAGACATTGCTCAGCGAGGGAAGCAGTGACATTGTGGGTGGTGGGGGTTTATTAAAGCACTAGTAAAATCACTTGGGAACTATCGCTTGGCACTCGGGGCCTTGCTCTCGAGACTAAACATGGGTTCCACCACTTTAAGCCTCCAATAAGCAAAGTGGTGATATTGCAGCAATTGATGAGTCATCTACCACCTAATATTGCCTGGTAATAGAGGGGTGGCATTCCTCTTTGTGGTGCGGGCAACATACCTCGACCTCTGCTTACATTGATTTGCACTCCAGTATGCTAGGTGCTGTTCAGGAGTTACCTCCAGTATGCTAGGTGCCGTTCAGGGATTATTCCCAGAGTTACTAACAGTCCCACCACCATGAAGGTGCAAGCAGAATATTTGCTGCCACAGACCGACTGGACTTCACAGAAATCAGGTCCACTTGATTTGAGTGTCATCTGAATATATCAGTTCTATCAGCGTTTTAGACTCCCAGGTAGCAAGCACAACTTGGCATACCTGAGAGAATATCAGTGACAGCATCAACCAAAATATCAGGCATAATAGCATTTCATACCTGGCCCTGCATTTCCCCTGTTTGCATAATAACTAATAGAGATGTTTAGAATTTTCAACCTTTTCAAAAGGTGTTTTCTTTGAGAAATCAAAGAAAACACCTTTTGAAAAGTATTGGGAGTTTCAGCTGTGTAGAGAAAATAGGTGAAAAGCACGAAATTCTAAACAAATAAGAAATAAGACTGTATATAACTATTAAAAATTACATTTATATATATTTATTTAAAATTTTTCAAAATTTAAAAAATTTCAGACATTGTCAGATAAATTCTAAGGTTATAAAAGCTCAGCATACCTTTTATAAAATGGTTAAAAGCATAAAAACATAAATGGGAGGAACTGATAAAAACCATGATAGTCAATAAATAAGTATTTAATGATTAAAATGGTGTCACAGTCAGTGATTTCCCATAAAAGGATCACAGCCCTTGGCAGAAAAAAATGTGTAAGATGAATATCTATGTGGAGTCAGTCTAGAACAACTTCCTCTTTACAATTCAGGCAAGGACTAGGCTGCCACAGTTGAACTATAAGGCTTAATTTCATATAATTTGTTTGAAGCTTACCCATACCATAGGAAAACAATTTCTTTCATATTACTTGTGAGTAGTCTTTAAAGGGGACTAACAGGCAGGGATTATTCAGGGCATTGCTGATTTGACTGCAGTGTCAGCCAAATCATTTCCTCTGATCCCAATTTGGCTGGAGATCCAGCAGAAGTGAATATGGAAATCTGATTCCAAAAGATAATGCAGCCTCTGCTGTACTCAGGATGGGACTGAATAAGAAATATACCTCACTGTTGATAAGGGTTATACAATACAAGAATCTGCATATATAATACATTTTTTGGGGTGCTGAGTTTGAATATGACCCAAAGGCTAGCTCTAGAACATGTAACTCTACAGTATATATTCTGCATTCGGAGGGTATCAGATTGGATATTGTGGTGTCTGCTGACAGCAACAGTTTCCACATACAGTTCTGACTTCAAACCATCTCTGTGAATTGGTAAGAAGTCAGAAAGTTCAGCTGTGTGCTTAGAGCTGAAGACAGATGTAGTGTCTGATGTGAACTAACTTGGTGACAAGAGAACCTTGTCCACCGTGATACGTAAATCTCAGAGTAGCTCTTGGATGTGAACAACAGGATGGTTGGCAGTCTGATGTTATAAAGATTATCCAACAGGACTCAAAAACAGATGTCCACTTGAGATTAGTCTATCAGGGATTTCAGTTTAAAAGCACTGTAGAAAACTGCCTTTTGTCATCCTTAGTATAAGGATAACTTAATGGTGAATGAATCTACCCTTTGAAAAATGCTGTTTGTAGCAGATGCATACACTTAAGACCTATAGTTCTAATTGCAGAAGTGTATGATACAGATGGAGTAAAGTGCACTAATGTGCACCCCAACAAGTAAAAGAGATAGCATGGAAGATGTTCAACCCAACCCTCTCATTCACTTCTTTAAGTGCAGTTGACAAATATGTTGAATAAAGGTCAATTTTTTTTATCAAATATGAGTCCCACGAATTTCATTTCAGTACTACTGGAATAGCATTTTGTACAAGCCTCAATTCAGGTTCACAGAGAATGTTCTGCTTGAAGCAAAATTGTATGCGGATGGTCTTCTGCAATGAAAACCTAAAACCATTAGCATTTAACAGAAGCTGAGACAGTCTCAAGCTTGCTGCAATTGCTGTTCAATGACTCCAATGTTCCATGACTGGGGAAAAAATTTAGACTCATTGAGGGCACTGTTTAGAATTAGAGGAAGTTGCACTGTAATGGCCTTCACTTGATGGCAAAAAGCACAACAGTTAAAACTGACCGTTGAGTAAACCTTTCCTCTTGGCAAAACAATCAAGAGAGGATGAATCATATATGAACTTGGAAGAAACTGCAGAATAAAAGATCTCAATGAAAACACAGAGATGGCCTTTTAAAATGTCAGATCTCCAAGATATGTCATATTAAAGAAAATTATCACCAGGTTCTCAACATATTAGCAAAGTATCTTGGGTAGACGTCTGCAGCTGAAGTGAATTGAACAGCAGAACCTGTTCCTTCAGAAGTTATACTGCACACTGTAAAGGAGTTCATTTAGTTCTAAGTACCAAGTGGTCAGGGGTGGGAGTGAAGTAGCACATGCTCTTTGAGTAGACCAGAGTTCAAGCCCCTGACTGCTAAATATGGTCAATCTACCAACCTGCACTGGACCAGCATGGCAGATTATGGTACGTTTCCCTCAACATGAAACACTGAGGCTTCCATCCTGCAGTGGATTGATAATAGCTGCAGTTTACTGTTTTATCATATAAGATGGCACTAGTCTTTCTTTCTTTCCATAGTGGATTTTGCACAAACAGCTAGTCAAGCTATGGACAGTAGTTACCTGGAACTTTTGAGTCCTTTTTCTGGCTTGGCAAGGACAATTGCTTTGTAAGAGAAGTCTGAAATTACTCTTCAAGGAAGATTCTGTTAAAAACAAAGAGAAAAACAGAAGAAGCTATACATTTTGGGGACAGAGAGATGTTTAATAAATAATCTCATAATGGATGTCATATGATCCTATATCACTTGACTGAGAAAGGCAAAATGTGTAGGGTGAGAACAGCAACTCACACATTTTGTCCTGAATTCCTTAGAAAAAAATTTGAAGTCTGCTTTTCACTTTTCTTTTTCAGAACCAAAAACCGTTTCCTTAAGATCATTGGCTATTGCGGTTTAATCTGTAATAGCAAATCCATTATACATAGAATGATGAAGGGTGTGATGTGCATTTTCCATTTACTGTCCATATTTTGTTCAGAAAATGACAGGCACCACTGGCATCTTTGAAACTTCTTTAGCAAGGAGATCTTTCATGATGCTATTCCATGGACTGTCAATTTGGTTTCTGGAATAACAGTAATAAATTCAGATTTCACTGGTCACCAATTGGCTGCAAACTTGTTTGAATCTCATAAGTTTTGCCAGAATTATCTTTGCATAATACACCTCTCCCCCTTCTAGTTTGCATTCAATTTTTTTGTTACCGACTTCACTGAAATGTTTTCATGCTCAATTTATTGTAATCAATATAAACTCATAGGATATATTCAGTGTCATGCTATGTATTATAACCCAATTCGACAACCTTTCAAAATGAGGTCAAACCCATGACTGTGTCAACCATAGCAAACATTTAAACATTTCATTAATTTAAAAAAAATAACTGTTTATTTTCAAATAATGAAATTTGAAAATAATTAAAAACACTAATTGAATTATTTATTATTTGAAAATAAACAGTGTATTTTCAAATAATAAAATATATGGTAGACTAGGAACTTTTCAAATACTCTGATGAGTAACAAATTCAGTCCTTCAGATGATACCCATGCAATTAATTCCAACTGGAAAAGCACAAAGCATTGTAATGAACTTCATAGCATCTTCAATAAATGAAACTTTTAGAATTTGAATTTTAAACCTATTGAAATGCTGACCAAACTTACAGCCATAGCTATTGCCATTTCAGATTCTGTAACAGTATCCATTGGTGATGATACGAGGGGAGTCTGCAGCATTATCTTCTTGGTTAAGGGGGATAAGAGGGCCTTAAAAAAAATTATATAACTTTTCACTGTGTAAAACAACCAAACAAAAATTCTTTTGTGAAAGTATAAAGCTCAACTGTATTTTTCATTTTACAAAGCTAATCAAATATCAACATGGCAAGTATTTGTTTTTAAACTTATAATTACTTCTTAAAATGATTATATCAAAAAAGCAATTATTTTAGCAACTAAAAAAACTCTTAAATCATTTTAATGTGATTCTTTAGTGTGCTAATCACTGCACACATATTTTGGTCTTCTTATTTAAATTAATCAGACTGCTGATAAAGAACTTCTGGAATCAAAAGTTTAGATTTTGCTGCAGCAGTCAATTTCTAGCAGTTTCTAGATTATTCTACTGCCACACCCACCTGTTCTTTGCATGTCAGATGGACATATGAAGAAAATCTCCAAACAGGCCAATAAGTCTAAATGTGACTTAACAGGTGTTCTATACATGCAATATGTGAATATTAATAACTCATGTTCTTTTAATAATTTTTGTGTTAATTGCAGTTAAATATGATTCTAAAATGTCATGTCCCTGTGTTAATTCACCAGATGGCTTGTGTTATGGGTGTAGTGATTAATAGGTGCATTGTAAACAAGTTTACAATGCCCCTATTAATCACACACACACACACACACACACACTCTCTCTCTCTCTCTCTCTCTCTCTCTCTCTCTCTCTCTCTCTCTCTAATAGGTGCACTGTAGATTGTCTAACAAACAAGTCTACAATGCCTTGTCTCAAACACAAGTCTCTTATTAAAGAAAGTATATGAACCTTACAGAAAGAAATGGATTCATTATATATGATGTACTGATTGTGCTTCACTCCTAGAAACTTTTCTAAGAAACTCCCAGAAAGATTTCTAAATTTCAAATGTCTTGTGGTATCTGATACCAACACATAACCAGCAGATCCTTTAACTCCTGTAAGGTTCGTGGTTGAGATGCCACAGATCGGAGTTGCTGTTCCAACACAAATCACAGATGCTCGATGGGATTGATGTCAGGGGAATTTGGAGACCAGGGCAATACCTGGAAGTCTTCCTCATGTTCCGTGAACCAGTCTCGAACAATCCGGGTGGTGTGGCATGGTGCATTATCCTGCTGAAAGACGGCACTGCAAGAGGGGAAGACCGTTGCCATGAAAGGGTGTACCTGGTCAGCAATGATGTTTATGGCGCCACCGGCTTTTTTTTCGTCCCATGGTCCAGGAGCCATCACTTCCCCAGGTAAATAACGCACACAATACCTGGCCATCCACATTGTGCAACAGGAATCGTGATTCATCGGACCAGACAACCTTCTTCCAATCACTCAAGGTCCAGTTTCGATGCTCATGTGCCCATTGTAGGCGCTGTTGCCATGAACCGTGATTAGCATGGGCATTCGGAGTGGCCTGCAGCTATGCAGCCCCATTTTCAGCAGGGTTTGATGTACTGCATGTTGTGACACATTACTTTCGTCACCAGCATTCCAATTACCAGCAAGTTGGAATACTGGTAATTGAAATGCTGGTGACGAAAGTAATGTGCATTCCAATTACCAGCAAGTTGCGCCACAGTAGCCCTTCTGTTGTCACGTACCATCTGGGAGAGCCTTTGGTCACCCCGAGCATTGATGAGCCATGGTCATACAACACCTCGCCGGTGGTTCGTAGATTTTCCCTCCTCGGACCACTTTTGGTAGGTATTAACCACGGCTGACCATGAGCACTCCACCAGCCATGCCGTTTCGGATATGCTCTGACTCAGTCATCTGGCCATTACAATTTGGCCTTTGTCAAACTCGTTTAAGTCCACCGCCTTTTCCATCTGAAGAAAAAGAGTAACGCTGATTAATGGAGCTCAGTATCAGTTGTTTTTTATACCATGTCCCGACCAATGCGCATGCTGGGGTTCACCTGCAGTTGCTTCGATTTGCATAACGATTCTCTGGTTGTTATGTTTTGGCTGATCGGTGCATATCTGTATTTAAAAACAACAAAAAGATCTTTCTTCATATTTTACTATGGAAGATTCACTGTAATTATGATGTAATGATGGACTGCTTGGAGAAGACTACAAATGAGACAAATTTCATTGACTTTTCACTGACTCTTCAAAATGAATTTAAAAGTTATATTACTCCACAATGGAAATACGTCCATCAATACCAATCAGTCATTTTTTTTTTTTTTTTTTTTTTATGTGAACCCCAAACACGAGAGGTATTAGAACCTATAGTATTTAGTACCGTGCTTGGGTTGGAGGTTGAGAAGACGAAAGAAGATATTTGTTGACACTGGATTTGAACTTCTGTAGATTGTAATTTTCAGGAAATATGTATGAAGGAAGGTTGTTCCAGAAAACAGCAGTTGAATGAATAAATGAGAAAGATGAAAAGTTGGTTCTGTGGGTTTGCAGTTGGACAGTAAATGGATGTTGGCTGTTGGCAGCACGTGTTCGGCAAGTGTTTGAAAGAGAGAGCAGGAATTATAGAAGCCAATTCAGAAGAACAGTGCCCATGGAAGTATCTGTAGAAGAGGCATGCAGCAGAAACAGTGCATCTATGAGAAAGCGAGTGGAGAGACTCTGTTAGAGATGGATCATTAATTAACCTAACTGCCCTCTTCTGAATGGAATCAAGAAGCCTGAGGGAGGTTTTGGGGGCACCACCCCAGATGTGGGAACAATATTCCATGGCAGGGCGGATTTGCGATTTATACAGAGTGAACAGCTGTTTGGAAGAAAAGTAACGCCGAGAGCGAAAGAGAAAACCAAGTTTTTTAGATGCAGAGGAAGCAATATTTGTAATGTGCTTGTGACAAGAGAGATTAGAAGTTAGGGTAATCCCCAAAAGAGATATATCATTTTGCCTAGAAATTGGAGTGTCACTAAAGATAAGCATAGGAGCAGAAGAATCCTTTTTGCAAGATATGACTGAGTTTTAGAAGGGTTGAAATCAACTACGTTGTCTTTGCCCCACTGGAGAATTACCTGAAGATCGGCATTTAGGGAATTGGTAGCAGATTTTCGAGAAGTTGAAGCTGATTGAGCAGGATAAGGTTTCTCAAAATGGAAAGTTGAATGCAATGTGCTATCATCGGCAAAACTATGGATAGGATTTCCAGTCAATTTAAGAAGGTCACTGATATACAAGAGGAAAAGAGTGGGGGAAAGAACTGAACCTTGGGGGACACCGGCATTAGTGGAGAAGTTAGAAGACAGAGAGCCATCTACCATCACCCTCAGTGAGCGATCAGAGAGAAAACTGGATAACCAATTACTAAAAACAGTTGGCAAAGCATAAGATGGAAGCTTGTTTAGAAGACCTTTATGCCAAACACGATCAAAAGCCTTTGAGATGTCAAGAGCAACTACTTGTGTTTCACCGAACCTTTCCATTGAATTAGTCCATAAATGGGTAACATAAGCCAGAATATCACCAGTGGATCGACACTGACGGAATCCATACTGGTGATCGTTGATCAGACGGAAGGTTTCTAGGTAGTTTAAGAGTTGGCGGTTAATTGATTTCTCCATTACTTTAGAAAGAGTAGAAGTAATAGCAATGGGACGATAATTGGATGGGAGGGATTTGTCATCCTTTTTAGGAACTGGCTGGATATGAGCAAATTTCCAAGCAGAAGGAAAAACACCTTTGGAATAAGAAAGTGAAAAAAGGTGGCAAAGAATAGGAGTAAGTTCAGGAGCACAGGTTTTGAGAACAAGTGGAGAAATACCATCAGGACCTGGAGCTTTCTTAGCATCAAGGTTCATCAAAATCCTTCTGATATACATTTGACGGAAGACCACAGGAGGCATTGAATGGAGCGTGTTGGGAATGGTGGGAGGTGTTTTACCAAGATCATTAATACATGAGCTGGAAGAAAAATGGGATGCTAGCAGGTCAGCTTTATCCTTGGCTGAAGTGGCAACAGAACCATCTGGTTTGGACAGAGGTGGGAGCAAAGATGGGCAAAAGTTGTGGCCAATAGCTTTGGCAAGAGACCAGAATGCTCGGCTACCATTAGGGCAAGAAGCAAGTTTTCTACTCTTAGCCTGTTCAAACTCTAGTTTGGACTGATTAATAACTGCTTTACAATTGTTGCGAGCTTTGGTGTAGACAGAAAATGAAACTGAAGAATTAGAAACAAGCCAATTACAATATGCAACATCCTTCTCTTGGACAGCCTTAGCACATTTATTGGAAAACCAAGGTTTAGATAAAGGACGAGATTTTAAAGTGGAGTGTGGGATAAAGGATTCCATTCCTGCAAGAATAATTTCACTGACACGATCTGAGCAAATGTTGACATCAGAAGTTTTGAAACAGTAATCCGACCAAGGAAAAGAAGAAAAGAAGTCTCGCAGGTCATCCCATTTTGCATTCTTGTAATGCCAAACAACACGAGGTTGGGAATAGCCATGAGATAAAGGTTCCATTGGAGAAGAGAATCACCAAGTTGTTATCTGAAGTGCCTAAAGGACCTCTCACTTCGACCGTGTACTTAGAAGGGTTGTGTGTGAGAAAAAGATCAAGTGTATTGGCTATATGATTAGGATTGTCCGGTATTCTTGTAGGTAAATGAACAATCTGTGCTAGGTCATTAGTAATTGCAAAAGCCTCAGCATCTCGACCTGCTGGGTCGGTGTGACTAGAAAACGGAAGCCAGCTGGAGTTGTGAACATTAAAATCACCAAGGAAAATTACCTCACTGTTAGGAAAGTTGGACTGGAGAAAGTCAAGTTGCAAAGAGAGGAAGTCAAAGAGCTTCAAGTGATTAGTGGAGTTGGGAGAACGGTAGAGACAACAGATGAATTTGACACAATGAGGTAGAGAGATTTTAAACCAGAAGATCAAAGAGAGGAGATTCCAAACTGCCAAGTCTCTGACAGGGAATATCAGAACGGACATATGCACAAGTACCACCTTTGAGGCGAAAGGAATCATACAGCGAATAATTTGGGCATCTGAGATGAGCAGTAGTTGAATCAACCGATAACTGAGATTCTGTCAGAAAAAGTACATGGGGTTTGGCAGACTGCAAGTGGAAATGGACATCGTTGAGATTAGAATTGAGACCACGTATATTTGTGAAATGAATTAGGAAGTCATGCTGTGCACATGAAAGAACTTCTCATAAAAAAAGTACATACTGTAAAATATCATGATAAATATTATACTGTACATAAGCAGAGTATGACATTTATCATAATACTGTACTATATTTATCATATTGTACTTCTTGGAAGTGCCACATCTGTGGAAATTTCAAAGTTATTAGGATCCTAGTAGATCTACAGCAATCTGGCTATGCAAAATAGTTACTTTTTATGTGAGTGGGATAGTTGAACCAAAACCATTCATTACAAAATATCATCTAATATCTATAGTTGATCAAACATTTTTAACCCACTTTACATAGAACTAAGTCTAATAAAGAAATTCATAAAACCTATAGACAGGAATGGAGAAGGCTTTCAATATTTAAAACCAAAGTTTCAATGCATTAGTGATACTAAAATTAAAGGTGTATGTGTCAGTCTGCAGATTAGAGTTACTAAAATATGAATATTTTCAGTGCTAAATCCATTGAATGTAGGAGATTGGAAATTATTCAAAAAAACTCTGTGAACATATTTTTGGGAAACAACAAAGCAGGAAATTATAAAATCTTGAATGAGAATACGGTAAACCCCCGCTATTCACGGGGGTTATGTTCCTGAGAAATTCCGCGAATACCGAAAACGCGAATACTGAGTTATGGCTCCCATAGTAATAAAGCGGTTCCGTTCCAAAGTATGAAATACTGTATATAAGAAAAACTAGTCTAAAATTTTGTCTATGTACCTTCATAATATGACTATGTACATAGACAGTACATAGTGAAATGCAAGCATATGGCATCAAAATGAAAATAAGAAACAATTTAATATTAAATGTAATATTTATTAGAAATTTCAAACAAATCTTTCAAACTAGCGCCTTTGTTAACTAAAAAACTTATCCCGCCAGTGCTATCACCAGTTTCGCTAAAGTGTTGATGAAGGAGTTTTGCCTTTTCACGAATGATGAGTGAACTTAACGGAATTTTATTTTGAGTTCGGTCTTCTATCCACAGATTTAAAGCTTTTTTCCATTTTTTCTAATTTAACTTCACGAGTTACAGAGCAAATTTTTGAAACAATTAGCGCGTTTTCACGGACACTACGGTGGATTTTTTCTTCCGATTTTTTGATTGATCGTACCGTTGACTCATTGATTTGATTTTATAATATTTTGCCACTGAGGAGACACTTTCACCATTAGAAATGTGTCTAATAACTCAATTTTATTCACTAATGTCATCACCTTCTTTGATATTTTCACATTTCTCTTGTTATTCGTAGCCATATTTTTGTACGGGTTAGAAAGAACTTGTCCACAATAAAGTCACTTTCTTCCGTTAACACACTCGAAAAAGTCTGTTTTAACACTGCAAAATGGTATATTTATCACTTTTGTAAGCATATCAATTTATAAGCATATAAATTAAAAGCAAACGACGAAACCTTCCATGACAAGCGCATAACACATACTGAACAAGAATTAGCGAGAAACATCCATGCTCGCGATTTTGTCACCCCTCTCCCCCCATCCACTGAGCACTGTTTTGACCGGGAAAGATAATTTTAGCCACGCCCATGTTTTTTTATGGCGGAAAATGTTCACGGCGCTTTAAAATTCACATTTTTTTAGGTTTCATTTTATATTAAATCAGTGACCGCGAATAGCGCGGGTTTACTGTATATTACAAGCCTACAAAACTCTCAGCTACTGTATATCTCTGAAAAGGGACTTACATTTCCTTTTTTTTTTTTTTACTAGGTAACCTTGGATATGTTACTGATAAAGAGAGTGAATGCTATCATCAAAATAATGCTACTACAAAGAAATGTCACCAAAGAAGGTGGAAGTACAATAAATTATACTTCCACCTTCAGTAACATCGATCATTGTACTTGATCAATACTGCTAAATATTGATCAAGCTCCTGATTATTACAAAATCAAAAAAATTTAAACGACTATATACTTGTATGTTACTTATTGTAACACTTGCGAAAGTTCATTAAAAGTTTCAGTAAGCATGACTTGCACTCCTGCTCTCTAAATTTGTGGGTGCTGATATCAAAATTTTGGATTCTGCTCGTCAAATTCAATTACAGGAGGAAAAGCCAAAAATCTGTTATCCAATTTAATTTTTGATATTAGTAGTAGCCAAATAGTGCAAGGAAGCCACAGGCTTTTGATGCACTGGCCGAAAAAAAAAAAATAAATAAATAATAAATAAAATAATAAGAAACAACAAATTATGTACTTCATCACAAAGGAAATTATCCAGTTGATCATTGAATTTATTCAAACTGTCAGTCTCAACCTACCTGTATGGGCAACTTGTTCCAGCAATCAATGACTCGCTGGCCAAAAGAAAATACAATCTAATCTAAACCTCAAACCTTGTAATTTGAATTTATGACCCCTAATTCTGGAATTCTACATAATGAGAATTCCACCTTCAATCATTTTACTAATTCCTCTCAGAGCCTTATAAACCTCAATTAGGTCACCTCTGGGGTGCCTGGTTGCTAAACTCTGTAGCCCACATAATCTGAGACTTTATTCATATCATCCTTCTGCCAATCTTATCATTTGAGTTGCCCATCTTTGGACTCTTTCAAGAAGCTCAGGTCTTTTTTTCAGTTAAGATCTCCATACCTGAACACTATTCCAAATGCAGTCTTACAATTGCCTTATACGGTAAGATTATGACCTCCCTATTTCTACAGGATAATACTCAATAAATCATCGATAGGACACCATCAGCTTTCCTGGCTGCCTGTTTGCACTGTTCAGAAAATTTTATAAATGCCTGTATAGAAACTTCCAGATCCCTTTCTTCCTCTACTGTTTTTAATTCAATCCCACCAAGTGTATAATTTTATTTTGTGGTTGCTGTTCTCCAAGTGTAAGACCTTGCATTTAGCAGCATTAAAACTTAGCTGCCACTTTTCTTAGCATTCCAGAAGCCTGTTCAAGCCATCCTGAAGGAGCACTGCCTGGCACTAATCATTAATGACTACCAATCTTTACGTCATCTGAAAATTTTGACATGGTGCCTTCTAATCCCTCATTAGCATTGGCACATGATGCAAGAAAGCAAGCTTATACAGCATCAGCCAAAAAATAAAAATAAATAAATAAAATAAAAAAACCCTTCCCATTTCACTGATCCATTCATTCAAAATGTTTGTCTAGTTCTGCCTTGAATTTATTTAAGCTATCAACTTCCACAAAAACACATGGAAGTTTGTTCCAGCAATCAACTACCTGCTGGCAAAAAGTAAACTTCCACACATCTATTCTACAACTGCCTTTCCTCAGTTTGAATCTATGCCCCCTCAGGTTTGTAATCTGAGCAAGAAGAAGAATCCCCTCAGCATTAAGCCTGCTCAATCTATTGAAGGCCTTATACACCTCAATCAGATCGCCTTGCAGGTACCTAGTCTCCAGAAGCTGCAATTTGCAGAACTTAAGTCTTTCTTCATAAGAGCACCCCTTTGTTCCCTTCACCAGTCTTGTTGCCTTTCTCTGTACTTCTTCTAGCAACTCTACATCCTTCGTAAAATGAGGCTTCCAGGCCACACCTTGAGTACGCAGTACTCAAGGTGTGGCCTGGAAGCCTCATTTTACGGTAATCTGAACCATTACCTTATACAAGGCGATAATCACCTTATCCCTGCTTGCAAAATTCCAGTATATCATTGACAAGACCCCATGACCTACTCTGGCAGCCTGTCTGCACTCTCAGAAAACTTCATATCTGACTGCACAATTACCCCAAGGTCTCTTTCATTCTCCAACTACCCTGAGTGTAACACCACATAGTTGGTACATTTCTCTGAGGTTACTGCTACCCATATGCAGTACTTTGCAATTGTCAATGTTAAACTTCAGTTGCCACTTCTCAGCACATCTACCCAACTTTTCCAGATCCTGTTGCAGCAGCATACTGTAATTACTGTTACTAACAACCCTGCCAACCTTTGTATCATCTGCAAACGTTGACATTAATCTTGATATACCTTCATCAATATCATTGATAAATATACAAAACAATAATGGGCCCAGCACCAAACCGCGAGGGACACCACTAATAACATTAGTCCACTTAGAGCAGTACCCACTGACCACCACACTCTGTCTTCTCCCACTCAATCATCCTTTTATCCATTGCAGCAACTTGCCCTCAATGCCATACTGCTCCAATTTATACAGCAGTCTTCTATGTGCAACAGTATCAAAAGCTTTCCTGAAATCCAAGTATATGATATCAAAATTATTTTTTGCATCCAGTTTCTTTGTCACCACATCATAGTATCCAATCAAATTGGTCAGACAAGACTTCCCCATGACAAACCCATGCTCTATCTGAATTATTGCTGCAGTCTTGTCTAAAAAGGGTTTTTACACAAGGCAATCTAAAATCTGCATTTTAATCCCGATGTAAAGATCAATGTCACTTAAGATGACAAACAAGTGGAGTCATAAGAGTTGCAAGTTAATCAACATTCAGAATACAAGATGATTCTAACAGATGTGCATTTCAGTGAGAGGCAAATTGGTTGTTATAACCAGTAAACACCAATGATAGGAATAGAAAGTAGTAGCAACAGAATGATGTCAACTGGCATTATCACCAAGAAATGAATCACCTTTATTATGGAATAAAAATCTGTCTAATGGAAAGAATTATCAAAAAACCTCATTAGCTTGGCTGGAAGAATCATCAGAAAACCCCATATTAGCTTGGTTGGAAGAATTATCAGAAAATCCCATATTAGCCTGGTTACATGTTCTACCAGTTAAGACTTCATTTTAATGAATAATAAATAATGCCACATCACATTAATTGCACCCAGGAGTTTTTTTGGGGAGGGGGAATGGGGCATCACAGCAGCTGCTTTGACATAGAGAAAAATTACTCAGCTTTCTGTTTATTTGTTTCGATTAAGTCTTATTGAAAGGTTCTAGTAGCCACAGATACACTCCTGGATTACCAAATGTATCACAAAGACAAGAGCTGGCCAAAGTTCTCCTAAAGCACTTTAAGAAGTGGAAATACTGTTCTGCTATATTTTATAATGTTTTTTTTTTTTTTTTTTTTTTTTTTGGCATATCTTGTTATTCTTGTTTACTGGTCAATAAAGTGACAGAATGTATAATATTTATTTCACAGAAACTGATATCTATTGTTAAATATTTATTGAGTGCATTTGAAATTTTTAGTTTTTGTTTGTTGCTTTCAGACACAAGTTTAACTTTATTAAATAATATTAAAACTCATACTGTACATAATAAAAGTAACATCCCCATTAATACAGGAGTTACACTATGGCAAAGGAAAATTTTAGGTGTGATATCCAATTTTAGGATATCATATGACATACCAATTTTAGGTATGATATCCAATTTTAGGATATCATATGACATACCAATTTTAGGTATGATATCCAATTTTAGGATATCATATGACATACCAATTTTAGGTATGTTATTCTTGTTCACTGGTCAATAAAGTGACAGAATGTGTAATATTTATTTCACAGAAACTGATATATATTGTTAAATATTTATTGAGTGCATTTGAAATTTTTAGTTTTTGTTTGTTGCTTTCAGACACAAGTTTAACTTTATTAAATAATATTAAAACTCATACTGTACATAATAAAAGTAACATCCCCATTAATACAGGAGTTACACTATGGCAAAGGAAAATTTTAGGTATGATATCCAAAGCCTTGGGTGTCAGACCTAAAAGTTCTATAAATAATAATCCTTATAATATAAAGGTAAATTTTGAACTAAATTTGTTTCTTTCTCTGCGTTAAACCACAGAGAAAAGTAAATTCAGCACAGAAAGTGTTTTCTTCATATATTATGAAGTTTGTTGGAACAGTTCTGAATCAACTTGCATACACATCACCAGCATATTATACAGGATGTGACAGAATGGTGGCATCTCAAAAGAAGTTTATCTTCTAACTGTAGTTATTTTAATTCATTAACAGCAATTATTAAATTAATAATTTAATTCATTAACTACAGGCTTTGAAATTTCTTATACTATTAATAAATAATATTCTTATAGTAATGGTATTTGAAAATGCTATTAATTTAAGAAGATCAACTTCTTGCTATATTTAAGAAATCAAGTTTAATCACATTAAACAAGATAGCATAACCATATTATTTACTGCCTGGTATCATCACCTAGGCTAACAACTAAACAATTTAGAGAAATCAACTACATGTTACAAAGAATCAGACAAACTCATATCACCTGACCTTCAGCAGCAAAAGAGAAATCTGCAGTTTAAGGTACATCACCATTAGAAGTCTTAGGGAATGATCTTAGAACTTACAAAATAGCTGTGTACAAGTTTCTTGGAACATATTCACTACAAACTCTGAAATTCTTATCCCAAAAAGAATTTCAGAAACAATTCAATTTTTTTTGAATAATCTAATGATTCAAAATATGCACATAATATGTATCATAATATATGCATAAGCTGTATCAAAATACATGCATAAGCTGTATCTAAATATGTTTCATAATACACACAATCTGTATCTGACAGTATAAAAAATTTGTTTAAAAAATAATAGAACTTACCACACTCTCTGCAGCAAAATCAATATAACCAGGAAGAATCAAGAAATCACTAGAAGAAAAACTTGTATTAATGATTCTGAATATTTACATATAACTGAGAATACAAGTACTAATTTAATTATGTGACTGATTTTCAATATTCTGACATTTACTCAGTCTCATTTAAAGTTCACATTTATCCCCTTACAAAATGTCAATAAATAGTTATTGTACACATTAATTAACAATGAATGTTTTAAATCATATTTATAGTTTGTCCAATCTAAGAAATAACATGGATTTCAGTCAGTCACAGTAAACAGCTAAGTTGTTATTGTTTGTTAGCTAAGTTTAGCTCCACCAAAACATTTATTATTCAGTAAATGATGCTATTTTGTCTATTGTGAGATACAAAAGTAATACTCCATCAAGGTTGAAATCGATGATATAATTATTCATCAACATGCTAGAGTATGACCAACTATCAAACTAGAACTAGACTAAGCCAAATGTATTACAAAAAGTATTTAACTGGATCCTGCACAGAGATTGCTTTATAAGATCAAACATATAAAGATTATGGATCAGATCCTGAGATGATGGGATGCTACATGACAAGAGGCACAAGGTTACAAACGGATTCCACAGAGATAGTAATAAAACTGCTTCAATTTCTGATATTCTTAAATAATAGCAATGAATGGATATAGAAACAAATGATAAGCACCAAATCAGAATTCTTTCTGAATGACTTGAATACGTTTCAGGAATGTTCAAAAGCGGCAACTATATTTTTATGTTGCAAACTGCACGGTACTGTACTATTTTTAATATTTATTAATGATATTGGTATAAGCATATCAAGTTTGCTGTTAATACAAAGGTGGGTGGGCAGGATGGTTAATTGCAGTGATCAGGAAATCAAAAATGCCTGGATATATTAGGTAGATAGAACATTTAACATCAATAAATGAAAGTTGCTGCATTTTGACAGCAATAATCCCAGAATAACATACCATTTAGGCAGCACTAAACTCAAGGTAGTTAAGAAAAATTTAAAGTTAATAAGGTAATTAATAAAAAAGACCTACAGATAATCGAACAGTCCAACACGAAGTTCTTTCAGCAGTGCAGAGAGGCTGCTGCTGTTGTTGCTAAAGTGGATGCGATGCATGGTGCATGGGCCATTAAACTGCACCTGTTACTTTAGAGTGTTGATCAATATATGAAAGGAAATAGATCTAGAAATGGATATATACATTGATAATTTTTATATAAGTAAAAAACTTAGTTTGTCCAATCATCTTGGAGAAGAGGCCAATTCAGGGTCATTACTGCAATAAAGAGTCTGTATATATTATGATCTGTGTATTTAAAAGATCATTAAGGAGAGTCAAAACCATCTGGATAACATAGAGCTCAGCTGTAAAAACTCTGCATTCAAGCAGTAACTGGACAGAGACAGTCGATGCAGGAAAGATTACTGCTGGACCCACAGTTATGTTAGTTTTTGAGCTGTCTGTACAGATATGTCTGAAGAGTCTGTGCATTTGCCAAGGCATGAGCTGCATGCAACTCTCTAAAACTGCGGCTTCACAGGGAAAGTTACCCCCACCTATGAAAAATATACATTGCAAATCGCAAAGAGATATTATACATTGACCATGGTGGTTGTACTGTGTACGAAGCTTCAAAAATATTTCCGAGATGGATGTTCCAGTTTGCGTTAGCTCTTGTAATCGGACACCAGCATGGGTTTATTTCTACATATGTTAACCCACTGAGGCTTGAAGAAATGTGTCCAGCTGGGGTAAGAAGGGAGGCTACCTAATTTTGATACATAGTTAAGCAATACTTTTCTCCTAAGAAAAAAATACAGGAATACTTTTCTCCTGTAGTGGAAGTTCATTAGCACCTGTGTGCAATTTTTGCACTGGAGATATCTTGAAAGCTCCTAGGGCAACACAGAGCACTATGCTGGACTTGATTTAGCATAGCCAATGCAGTCTTACATGCAGAAACAAACTGGCTCTGTAGTCCAGACGGGATCAGATTAAGGTTTGATAAAGGTATAGCATTGTAAAGCGATCAGCTACCTATGTCATAGAAGAGAAAATTAAGTATATTCATATACTGAGTTCATATTTGCATTATATGCTTATGTGAAGATTGATGCAACAACAACTTAAACATTATTATGTATACCTTCTGGCATCTCTCATATTGTGTGATTATCTTCACAACTAGATTGTCATGTCTGCAATACCAGGGTGACTGCCCAACCACTGATGAAGGGCCAACAAGCCTTGAAACGGTGCCATCTGGGTGGTGGTGGTGTGTACCCAAGAATAAGTAACAATAGTCTTCTCTTTTAGTGAAGCGTTACTTATTCGAGGTAGTGCAATATAAGGCAACTCATTGTGAAGGAGGAGCACAATATGAGATACAGATAAAATGATGCCCCTTCAAACTACAAATGTAGTTTTTTCGTTTAAGAATTTTCTATGGTGTATTTACACCAATATTATATATTACAGTATATGCTTATGCAAGGTACGTTTAAGTACTAGGCCCAAGGATTGGATATTGTTGCTATGTGTATTGGTTGGATTCCTAACATTAGCTCAGGATCTGGACAGAGCCGATGCTTTTTACAAAAGTGGATAGCAGCTGTTTTTGATGCAGAGAGGCAATAGACATTGTGGGATGCCCATATCTCTATTTTGTTTATTGAGAGCTGAAGATATTGTTCAAGTTCAATGCAGTAAATATTTTATGAGAGGTCAAAATTGCAAAGTCATTGCATATAGATAGGTGTCGACATTAGCTGTAATATACTCTGTTGCATTGTTTAGTCTAACTGCAAAGAGCATCACACCATGAACTGATGTTGTGAGACCCCATCTGCTTGGACAACTGTTTAGAATAGAGAACTGCAGTAACACAATTGAAAGGTACTGTTTTGGAAAAAAACTCTGTATGATTAATAGTAACTGATCCCCGAGTCCTGTGGTATAGAGATTTTGAAGAAAGCCATAGCGCCAGGTGGAATCAAAGGCTTTATCGATATCCAGGCAGACGATAATAAGATGTTCTATTTGGATAAAAGCATTCTGTATGTCGGATTCTGCTTTGATCATAAGGTCTAGAGTTTACACATTTTTTTGAAAGATGTATTGGTTCTTATTCTTCACTGAACAAGATTCTAGATATCACACTAATCAGGTGTGAATCATTTTTTCTAATGTCTTACCAAGGCAACTGCTAAGAAATATTCGTCGATGGTTTCATAGATCAGACTGATCATTTCCAGGTTTAGGAAAGGCTAGGACAATTAAGTGGTGCCAAGAACAAGGAGAGTAGCCTTCTGATAATATGTGGTTGAAATATATTGTAATGAATTCAGAGCTTTCTTGTTAAGGTGATTAAGCATGAAATAGCATATCCCATCATCTCCTGGTGTTTGCTGGTCTATTAAAGGAGCTCTCAAGTTAAAAAAAATATTGTAAAAAGGCAATTATACGGAAGAGATGCTGCTGTATTAAATTTCAGCTTATACTTTTCTGGATTAGCTTTTTCCTGTTTAAAGGCTGATTAATATGCAAATATGGATTCTGCTTTGATCATAAGGTCTAGAGTTTACACATTTTTTTGAAAGATGTATTGGTTCTTGATTCTAGATATCACACTAATCAGGTGGGATTTTTCATAGGATATTTCAGAGACTGCTGGGAATCATTGGGGTACAAGTAAACACATGGATTGTGTTAGGGTAGCTAAGAAAAAGAACAGGTGCATGTATACTTGCGTGTACACCAATGCTAGGAGTTTAGTAAATAAATTTGATGAATTTGAGGTATTGCTCAAAACATCAAAGGCAGATTTGTGGGGATTTCAGAGATGTGGTGTCACACGGATATAAGGAATGCAGAACTGGAATTTGGGGAGTACAATGTATACAGAAAGGATAGACAGGATAGGAAAGGAGGAGGGGTTATGCTATTAGTTAAGAAACACATAAAATCCAAGGAAGTGAAGCCAGTCGACATTGCTGGACAGTGCAGTGTCGAGTCAGTTTGGTGTGACATAAGCATTGGGAGATCAAAATTGAGAGTAGGAGTGTGCTATAGGCCTAATAACTCTGATGAGTATAATAAGAAACTGTACAGAGAAACAGAGTGGGCCAGTAAATCAGAGAGTCTTATAATGGAGGATTTTAATTTCCCAGATATTGACTGGAATTTGAGGGCTGGTCACTCACACACTAGCAAGGCTTTTGTGGATTTATTGGATGATGGTTTTCTACATCAGCATGTTTGGGAGGCAACTAGAGGGAGTAATACTCTTGATTTGATTATCAGTAGTGATTCTTCATGCATTAAGAATCTGCAGGTAAATGAACCACTAGGTGGCAGTGATCACAGTGTGCTGAAGTGGGATTTACTCAAAGAGGTAACTACCATTAGGGGTAAAGGGAAGGGTTATTGCTTTCGTAAAGGCGACTACGATGGACTGAGTATTTAAATTCTATACAGTGGAGCCAACTGATGATGTTACCAACAGCAAATTCAAAATGGGAAGCATTCAAAGAACTTATCTTGGAAGCTACTAGGCTTTACATCTATATCAACTGAAAGTGCATCCAGTTGATATAGATGAACAGTGCACTGTTGAGTCAGTTTGGTGTGACATAAGCACTGCGAAAGCAAAAATAAGAGTAGGAGTGTGTTATAGGCCTAATGACTCGAATGAGTACAATGAACAATTGTACAGAGAAATAGAGTGGGATAGTAAATCGGAATGTCTTATAATGGGGGATTTTAACTTCCCAGATATTGACTGGAACTTGTGGGTTGGTCACTCACACACTAGTCAGACTTTTGTGGATTTATTGGATGATTGTTTTCTGCAGCAGCATGTTCGAGAGGCAACCAGAGAAAGTAATACTCTTGATCTGGTTATCAGCAGTGATCATTCGTGTATTAAGAATTTGCAGATAAAGGAACCACTAAGTGGCAGTGATCACAGTGTACTGATGTGGGATTTACTTAAAGATTTAATTACCATCAGGGGTAAAGGAAAGGGTTTTTGCTTCCGTAAAGGTGAGTACAGTGGTCTCCGACAGTTTTTAAATTCTGTACAGTGGGATTAACTGACGATGTTACCAACAGTAAATGCTAAGTGGGAAGCATTAGCATTAGTAGAGGCATTTGATGCAAGAAAGCAAGCTTATGCAGCATCAGCCAAAAAAAAAAAAAAAAAACCCACTTCCACTTCACCCCTCTGTTCATTCAAAATACCTGTCCAGCTGAGCCTTAAACTTATTTAGGCTATCAACCTCCACTACAAGGGATGGAAGTCTGTTCCACCAACCAACCACCCGCCGGCTAGCATTCAAGGAATTAATCGTGGAAGCTACTAAAAGTTTCATACCTATTATTAAGAAATATTGTTCAAGGTTTAGGCCTAAATGGTTATCTAATTAACTAATGAGACTCGTAACAGAGAAGAAAAATGCATGGGATGCATATAAATTATCAAGCGACTCAGAAGCCTATGGCAGATATAAGCTAGTCTGTAATCAGGTGACAAAGGAGGTTAGGCAGGCGAAGGCATATTACGAGAAATCCTTGGCAAAAGATGCTAAGAAAAACAGCAAGGATTTCTTTACTTATATAAACTCTAAAAGGAAGGGGATGAATCTGATTGGGCCACTTGACATCGATGGTTCGACTGCTGATGATCCTGCTCAGATAGCAAACAAACTGAATGAGTATTTCATCTACATTCACACATGAGGAATTATTAAGGTTTGAAAATAGCAGAAGGTTATCAAATTGTAGCAGGATACTTAATCATTTTGTAATAACTGAAAGCAAAGTGGAGGAGAAATTGTTGAAGTTAAACATAAGAAAAGCACCTGGGGTGGATGGGATCTATCCAGTTATATTAAAGGAGGCGGCAAAGCAACTAAGCAAACCCTTAGCCATAATTATGAGAGCATCCTTGGACTCAGGGGAGGTTCCCACGGACTGGAGATGTGCAAATGTATCCCCAATTCACAAAGGGGGATCGAAGGGTGACACGAGTAATTACAGACCAGATAGTTTAACTTCTGTTCCGGGTAAAATAATGGAGTCACTGGTTAAAGATGCACTGCAGGATCATCTAGACAAGACTGCAGCAATAATTCAGACACAGCATGGGTTTGTTAAGGGAAAGTCTTGTCTGACAAATTTGATAGGATATTATGATGTGATTACAAAGGAACTGGATGCAAAAAATAATTTTGATATCATATATTTGGATTTCAGGAAAGCTTTTGACACTGTTGCGCATGGAAGACTATTGTACAAATTGGAGCAGAATGGTATTAAGGGTAAGTTGCTACAAGGGATAAAAGGATGGTTAAGTGGGAGAAGACAGAGGGTGGTAATCAATGGGTGCTGCTCTTCTTGGACTAATGTTATTAGTGGAGTCCCAAAGGGTTCGGTGTTAGGTCCACTGTTGTTTTGTATATTTATCAACGATATTGATGAAGGTATATCAGGCTTAATGTCGAAGTTTGCAGATGATACAAAGGTTGGCAGGGTTGTTAATGACAGTAATGGCAGTGTGCTACTGCAACAGGATCTAGATAATTTGGGCAGATGGGCTAAGAAGTGGCAACTGAAGTTTAACCTTGACAAATGCAAAGTACTGCATATGGGTAGAAGTAATCCTAGAGAAACGTACCAACTGTGTGGTACTACACTTAAGGTGGTAGAAAATGAAAAAGACCTGGGAGTAATTGTGCAGTCAGATATGAAGTTTTCTGAGCAATGCAGACAGGCTGCCAGGGCAGGTCATGGGGTTTTGTCAATGATATATAGGAATTTTGCTAGCAGGGAAAAGGAGGTGATTATCCCTCTGTATAAGGCAATGGTCAGGCCACGCCTTGAGTACTGCGTACAGGTCTGGAGGCCTCATTTTAGGAAGGATGTAGATTTACTTGAGCGTGTACAAAGAAGGGCAACAAGATTGGTGAGGGGAAGAAGGGATCCTCTTACCAAGAGAGGCTTAAGTTCTGCAAATTGCAGTGGCTGGAGACTAGGCACCTGCGCGGTGATCTGATTAAGGTGTATAAGGCCTTGAATGGGTTGAGCACGCTGAATTCTGATGGGATCCTTCCACTTGTTCAGATTACAAACTTAAGGGGGCATAAATTCAAATTAAGAAAAGACAGATGTAGAATAGATGTGCAGAAATTTGCCTTTAGCCAGCGGGCGGTTAATTGCTGGAACAAACTTCCATCTGTCGTTGTGGAAGTTGATAGGTTGAATAAATTTAAGGAGGAACTGGACAGGCATTTGGAGGGAATGGTGTGATTTTTTTTTTTTTTTTTGGCTGATGCTGCATAAGCTCATACACTTGCTTTCTTGCTCACATGCCACTACTACTACTACTACCAACTAAGAAATATTGTTCAAGGTTTAGGCCTAAGTGGATGTCAGATGAACTAATGAGACATATGGCAGAGAAGAAAAATGCATGGCATACATACAAATTAACACGTGACACAGAAGCCTATGATAGATACAAGTTGATCTGTAACCCAGTTACAAAGGAGGTTAGGCAGGCGAAGGCAGATTACGAGAAATCTTTGGCAAGGGATGCAAAGAAAAACAGCAAAGAGTTCTTTACCTATGCAAACTCTAGAAGGAAAGGGATGAATCAGATTGGTCCACTTGATATCGATTGGTCAATTGTTCATAATCCTGATCAGGTAGCTAAACTAAATGAATATTTTGCATCGACATTCACACATGAGGAGATATTCAGCGAGGGGAACGCCAGAGGTGTATTCAACTCTGGCAGTAAGCTAGAGAATCTTGTAATAACTGAGAGTAAAGTGGAGGAGAAATTGTTGAAGATAAATACAAGAAAGGCACCTGGGGTGGATGGGATCTATCCAGTTATATTAAAGGAGGCAGCAAAGGAAGTAAGCAAACCCTTAGCCATAATTATGAGAGCTTCCTTGGACTCAGGGGAAGTCCCATGGACTGGAGATGTGCAAATGTGACCCCAATTCACAAAGGAGGATCAGAGGGCGACACAAGTAATTATAGACCTGTTAGTTTAACTTCTGTTCCTGAAAAATTAATGGAGGCACTGGTTAAAGAAGCACTGCAGGATCATCTAGACAAGACTTCAGTTATAGCTCAGACACAGCGTGGTTTTGTTAAGGGGAAGTCTTGCCTGACCAATTTGATTGGATACTATGATGCAGTCACAAAAGAACTGGATGCAGGGAATAACTTTGATATTATATACTTGGATCTTAGAAAGGCTTTTGATACTGTTGCACATGGAAGACTGCTGCAAAAATTGGAGCAGTGTGGCATTGGAGGCAAATTGCTGCTATGGATAAAGGGATGGTTGAGGGGGAGAAGACAGAGTGGTAATCAATGGACACTGCTCATCGTGGACTAATGTTATTAGTGGAGTCCCTCAGGGTTCAGTATTGGGTCCATTATTCTTTTCTGTATTTATAAATGATATTGATGATGGTATATCAAGCTTAATGTCCAAGTTTGCAGACGATACGAAGGTTGGCAGGGTTGACAAGGACACTACTGACACTATGCTACTGCAACAGGATCTGGAAAGGCTGAGCAGATGGGCTGAGAGGTGGCAAATGAAGTTTAACATTGACAAATGTAAAGTACTACATATGGGAAACAGCAACCCCAGAGCAACGTATCAACTCTGTGGTACTACACTGACAGTGGTAGAGAATGAAAGGGACCTGGGGGTGGTTGTGCAGACAGATATGAAGTTTTCTGAGCAGTACAGACGGGCTGCAAGAGTAGCTCATGGTGTATTGTCGATGATATATAGGAATTTTTCTAGCAGGGATAAGGAGGTGATTATTCCCTTGTATAAGGCAATGGTCAGGCTACACCTAGAGTACTGTATACAGGTCTGGAGACCTCATTTCAACAAGGATGTAGAGATGCTGGAACGAGTACAGAGAAGGGCAACAAAATTAGTGAATGGAACAAAGGGGTGCTCTTACAAAGAAAGGCTTAAGTTTTGCAAATTACAGTGTCTGGAGACTAGGCACCAGCGAGGTGATCTGAGAGAGGTGTATAAAGCCTTGAATGGTTTGAGCATGCTCAATGCTGATGGGATTCTTCCTCTTGCTCAGAATAATCACCTGAGAGGGCATAAATTCAAATTGAGGAAAGACGGATGTAGGATAGACGTGAGAAATTTGCTTTTAGCCAGCGGGTTGTTGGTTGGTGGAACGGACTTCCATCCCTTGTCGTGGAAGTTGATAGCCTAAATAAGTTTAAGGCTCAGCTGGACAGGTATTTCGAACGAACAGAGGGGTGAAGTGGAAGTGGTTATTTTTTATTTATTTATTATTTTTTTTTTTTTGGCTGATGCTGCATAAGCTTGCTTTCTTGCATCAAATGCCTCTACTAATGCTAATAGCTGAGATTGGAGCAACACATTTGCAAGTTCCATTGGAAAGGAAAAGTCTGTCCTTCCAACTTAGAAAAAGCATTGGGAGGAATTTACCATTCAGTTTTTTTGATTTTGTTCCAGATTTTTCTACTGTCTGTATTTTTTGTAAGTGAAAACAAAATCAAATCCATGAGCCTTTTTACACACATTACGTGCCTTAGTTTTAACTTTCTTGAAATTAATCAGTTTTTGGGTACTTGCAAAACAGATTCCATGCATCATTCTGGTTTTTTTTTTTTTCTTTTAGCATCACAACATGCATCATTCCACCAGATATTGGCATGTCTGTGAGGACCAACAGATCTGTGGTATAGAGGTTGCAGCTGTTATTATCTGTGTTATAATTTGGTCAGTAACATCATAAATAAGCTGGCTTTTGATGACTTCATTATCAAAAGGAAATTGCAGTGGTCAACTGAACATGTTCCAATTTACCTTGGAAAATTTCCATGCTGAGCTATATGAAATGGAAATTTTAAAATGTGTAAGATTCTATTTGTTTGCAATTTGCAAATAATCAGGTAATAGTCACTATTCAGCAGGTGATTTAAAACTACCCACAAATGACTGGGAACAGTTTTGAGAAACACTGATAGATCTATAGCAACAGATGTTCCTTTGGGAAATTGAATATAAGTGTCAGCACTAATGTTTAATAATGTGAGATTCTGCTTGTCAAGAACTACTTCAATGAGTTTTCCTCATGTATCTATTTGGGGAGCTTACCAATTTGGATGGTGCCAGCTGAAACTCATTTCAACTAGCACCATCCACTACAGCCTCTAATGTGGTCTGCAGTGGAATGTTTGGTATGAACCTTGTTTTCGACAAGGATAGCTATGCCTCCTCTAGTTAATTTAATAATGTTTTTGCCTTGTTGATAGACAGTATAGTTTTTAATCAATAGAGTCACCTGTGGGACTAGATTGGTTTCTTGCTGGCAGATGCTTATTGGACTGTGCTGTTTGATTAGATCATAAATACCAAAAATTGCTGCGTAGACCTCTACAGTTCTGCTGTATAATGTTCTGCATTATTTAATGGTTCTGTCTGTTTTTTGTATCCAGCCTGCCTGTATCGATCTAGTTTCATTCTTTCTTTTTTTGGAAAGGTAAGGGATTCAATGTCCATCTGATCTTCAGCATGTAAATCTATGATTCACTCATCCTGTAAGGTATCAATATTTGCTGAGCATGGTAGGTCAGTCTTGGTTGGGGCTGATTTTTTAAATTTTACACTTTCTGGAAGAATAACAGGAGCAGTTGATGGGACTGGTAGCAGAGCGTTGCTAGCACAATTCATTTTACATTGTTCTGTAGGTGTCTCCTGTGGAGATGTGGAGTACAGAGGCTGCCGTTGTTGTTGGTGGTGGTGGTGGTGGTTTTACAGTGCAACAGCAGCTAAAGGCCATTATGTGTCAAACAATGGGACTGGTAGCAGAGCGTTGCTAGCACAATTCATTTTACATTGTTCTGTAGGTGTCTCCTGTGGAGATGTGGAGTACAGAGGCTGCCGTTGTTGTTGGTGGTGGTGGTGGTGGTGGTGGTTTTACAGTGCAACAGCAGCTAAAGGCCATTATGTGTCAAACAATGGTATGAGATTTCAGGTGTTATTAAATGTGAGATATAAGTATTATGTGTGATCTAAGCATTATATTCTGTCATAGCATTTTATCCTTTTTTAGGAAAGTGAAAACTGCATTAATGTCAGATCTGTTGTCTAATATTTGTTGCAAAGTAGGTGTGATTTGAGCTGCATGGTTTGATAAGCAGGTGGTTTTCCGTACTCCATTATAGAGAGGGCAGTCAACTATAATATGCTGGACTGTGATTTGTGCTTGGCAGTTCAGACAGAAAGGCAGATCAAGGGGGGGAAAAATGAGTAAGCTGTGTATGTCCTATTCGTAGTCTTGCAAGTGTGACTTCTTCCTTTCGGTTTGAGCAGAAACTATATGGCCAAGACTGGAGTTCCTGTTTAATTTGAAGGAGTTTGTTGCCTTCTTGGTTTTGCCAGTGATTCATACTTTGCCTTATATAACACTTTTATAGTCAGTGAAAGGGATTTTAAAAGAAGCGTCAACTGGTTCCACAGTAGATTTGGCTGCATGGTCAGTACTCTCATTCCCAGATATGCCAACATGGCTGGTGACCCAACAAAATTTTACTACTTTTGTGTTCTTAGCTAGATGAGTCAGCAAGTTTTGAATGTTACCAAGTAAGTAGTTATGATGCTTTCTTGGTTGCTGTAAAGCAAGAAGGGCACTAAGAGAGTCGGTAAAAACAACACTATTGGTAAACTGGTGCAATTTTATAGTTTCTAAGGCCATCTGTACATGTAGTTCAGCAGTAAAGATACTGCATTCTAAGGGTAACTGACTAGAGATTATGGAAGAATGGCAGCAGCACCAACATGGTTAGCTTTGGAGCCATCAGTGCATATCTGGGTATAAGAGTCATATTTTTTGATTAGAGATTTATTAAGCTGTTTTATATTCTGTGAAGAAAGAGTGCTTTTCCCCCATTTTTGCAGGGACAAATCACATGCTGCTGGACAGAGAGCTGATGGAGGAGCAGTGGAACTAGTAGTGGCTATTTTAGAAAGATCTAGCTGCCAATTGTCAAGTAATGAGCGAAGATGTATGCCAGTAGATCAATTTATTGATGGATAAACGGTATACAAGTTCTCCCAACCTTGAATAAATAAATGTTTCCACGCTGGATGCAGGGTTGGCTCTTGATTTTGACAGCAAAAGCAGCAAAATTTGTCTTTGTAGAGACAGTGGAGGATCATGAGCTTCAGCGTTCAGGCTTTGCACAGATGTGTAGTAGGCTCCAAGAGCAATGTGTAGGCTACTGTGATGAACAGGGTCCAAAAACCTCAAGATGCTGGATCTAGCAGAGTTGTAAACTGCGATCCATAGTCTAACCTTGATCTTACGATTGCATGATATAAATGAAGGAGTGTATGACAGTCAGCACCCCATGATGTAGCTGATAATACTCTCAAAATGTTTAATTTCTTGAAACAGGTGGGTCTAAGTTGTTTTATATGGTCAAGAAAGGCAGGCAAATTTTTTTATCTAAAGTTAACCCAAGATATCGGATAGTAGGCACAATAGGTATATCGTGGGTGCCCAGCTTTAGAATTGGGTAAGGATGGCGATTACATCTTCTACAGAAATGAACTACAACAGTTTTTTCAGGTGATATGCGAAAACTGTTATCTGCAGTCCAAGTTGTAATCCTATTAAGAGCACCTCGAAGTTGTCTCTCAATCATTCTCATGTTTTGGGAGTGACAAGGAATACTAAAATCATCTGCATTTTCTTCAAGATGTTGTAACGTGATTTTCATCATAAAAGTAGTAGAATGACCTTAGTTACCGAGTTTAATTTTATGATGAATAGTGTGGCACTTAAAACTGAGCCCTGTGGAACACCTTCTTGGATGAAGTTACGAGAGAGAGAGAGAGAGAGAGAGAGAGAGAGAGAGAGAGAGAGAGAGAGAGAGAGAGAGAGAGAGAGAGGGTGGATTGAATGCGGACCTGGAAAGACCACTGCTTCAGAAAGTTCTGTATAAACTTTGGCAGAACCACCACCCAGATGACTGTTTCGAAGCTAAGTGGGCTTCATCATCAGTGGGTGGGCAGGTACCCTGGTAATGCAACATGCCATCACAGTTGCAAAGTTATTTCCACAATATGAGAGATGCCAAATGGTGTAGGTAATAATAATGTATTAGAAGACGAAATGCACAAGGCATATTGTGGAAATAACTTCGCAACTGTGATGGCATGTTGCATTACCAGGGTACCTGCCCACCCACTGATGATGAAGCCCACTAGCTTCGAAACGATCGTCTGGGTGGTGGTGGTGGTGGTGGTGGTGGTGGTATCCACTGAAAATAAATAACAGTAGTCTTCTCTACTAGAGAAGTGTTATTTATTTGAAGTAGTGCAATACCAGCTATCTCGTGAAGGCACCCACAATATGAGATACAATTAAAACGATGCCTCTACACTACATACATAGTTCACATTTATGTGTAAACTATGGTGTATCTACACCGATATTATATAGTTAATTACCTAAACCCATAAGAAATTATGCCTTGTGCATTTTGGCTTACATCGTGGCCGTTGCTACAAAAGGTCGCTGATTTTCATGCAACTGTGTAAGTTAGAAGTCATTAGCATTAGCATTAGTAGAGGCATTTGATGCAAGAAAGCAAGCTTATGCAGCATCAGAAAAAAAAAAAAAAAAAAAAAAACCATTTCCACTTCACCCCTCTGTTCGTTCAAAATACCTGTCCAGCTGAGCCTTAAACTTATTTAGGCTATCAACCTCCACCACAAGGGATGGAAGTCTGTTCCACCAACCAACCACCCGCTGGCTAAAGGCAAATTTCCGCACGTCTGAGGGAGCGGAAATTTGTCCAGTTCCTCCTTGAATTTATTTAAGCTATCAACTTCCACAACGACAGATGGAAGTTTGTTCCAGCAATTAACCAGCCGCTGGCTAAAGGAGAATTTCTGCACATCTATTCTACAACTGTCTTTCCTCAATTTGAATTTATGCCCCCTCAGGTTCGTAATCTGAACAAGTGGAAGAATCCTATCAGAATTGAAATAATTGCTGATCGCATCGCAGTGTTTATATACATCATCATCAGCCATTTTCAATCCAATGCAGGATGAAGGCCTCTCCAGCAACTTTCCAGTTCCTTCTGTTTTGAGCATTGGCCATCCATTTACTACTCAAAAACTCATGAATTTCATCTATCCATCTCCGCCTTTGTCTTCCAGGTTTTCTTCTAGCTCCTCTTGGGTACCATTCTGTTATTTTCTTAGTCCATCTGTCATCATGTCTTCGAGCTATGTGTCCTGCCCAAGACCATTTTAGTTCTTTAGTTTTGATAAGAATGTCCTTTACTTGAGTTTGCTGCCTAATCCATGTGTTTCTCTTCTTATCTAACAGTCTGATTCCCAATATAATTGTTGTTGTGGGGGTTTTATGGCGCATAAGCAACTTTGGCTATAATGCGCCTATTCTTTTATTGTAATAATATATAAGAAATTTTTGTCACGTCAGAAAGGGCAGTAATCAGAAATGACTAAAAACTCCAATTTTTTTCAGAAACTTATAAAATTCCGGAATGTTTGCATTGTCACCAATGATATTCTCTAGAGTTATTGGTTTTCGATCGTTAACCAAAGATAGCAGGATTGTATTTCTGTTTTGTTTATAGTATGGACATTCAATGAGAATGTGTTTCACTGTCAAAATTAGAGAACAATGTGGACACTGTGGTGGATCATCTCCTGTGAGTAAATGAAGATGGGTCAGGTAAGTATGACCTATTCTTGCTCTTGAAAGAATTACTTCTTCCCGTCTTGATGACCGGACACTGGAGAGCCAGATTTTCGGAACCTGTTTAATCTGTAAGAGTTTATTATTCATTTGGGAATGCCATAGTGCTGTCCATTCTGATAGGCATGCAGTATGAATCATTAGTGCACAGTCTGAGGCTGGGACAGGGATATTGGTTAAATCTAAGCTGGTTGGGTTTTTTGCAGCTTTATCAGCCTGTTCATTGCCTAAAATACCAGAATGTGCTGGTATCCAGCAGAAGGTGACCAGTTGGTGATGTTCTTTTATCTTTAGTAATAACTTTCTAATCTCATTTATAACAGGGTGAAATTTATCTGAGGAACTACACAAAGCCTTGATTGAGCTGAGGGAATCAGTGTAAATTACTGATTTTAAAGAGCAGTCAGAAGGGAGATTTTTTAAAGCTAGTTTAATTGCGAATAATTCAGCTGAGAAGATACTGAAATCAGGAGGAAGGGCTGCTGATACAATTGTATTCGGAAACACTGCAGCTGCTCCAACTTTTGAATTGGATTTAGAGCTATCTGTGTATATTGGTAAAAAATCAACATACTTTTGAGTGTGAACAGCATGGACTTGTCTGATATTTGATGATTGCAAAACATTCTTCCCCCACTGACAGAGGTAAGTGTCACAGGTTGGTATAGGAGGTTGAACCCATGGTGGTTGAGTACAAGTGGCTACTTGTTGTACGGAATGGATGGATATATTCCAAACCTGCAGTAGTTCAAGAAGGCGATGACCAGCTGGTTTTCTTATGCTAGGTTTATTTCTGTACAGATTTTCTAATGGTGGATTGAAAAGATAAGGCTGGATGGGATGCGAAGCACAACTTTGTATCTTGACAGAATACTTTAGCAATAGCAATTTCCTACGTAAAGATAGTGGCGGCTCGTGAGCATCAATGTAAAGGCTATGTGCTGGCGATGTTCTGAATGCGCCAAGTGCAATCCTCAGTGCACTGTGTTGTACTGGGTCAAGCCAGCGTAATGCGCTCTTTCTGGCAGAGTCATAAATGGGAGCTCCATAATCAAGACGGGATCTGATTAATGCCCTGTATAATCGAAGAAGGCAGGTACGATCTGCACCCCACGTTTGTGCAGATAAAGCTCTGAGTATGTTTATCTTTTTTAAGCAGGCAGTACGTACTTTTTTAATGTGCTCTAAGAAATTTAGCTTGTTGTCCATGATTAAACCTAGAAATCTAATGTTACTAGTGACTGGGATGGAAATATTAGAGATGTGAAGTTCAGGATCCAGATGAAATTTGCGTTGTCTGCAAAAGTGGATAGCAACTGTTTTCTGCTGTGATAGCCTATAGCCATTAAGGCTGGCCCATTGCTGTATTTTATTTAATGATATCTGAAGCTGTCGTTCAATAGATCTCATATTTTGGGAATGACAGGAGATGGAAAGGTCATCTGCATAAAGGTAAGTTTCGACAGTATTTGGAAGTTGTTTGGTGATAGAATCTATTCTTAGAGCAAAAAGTGTGGCACTCAGTACTGATCCCTGTGGAACACCTTCTTCCTGAATGAAAGTTGCAGAGAGGGCATGTTGGTATCGTACTTGAAATGATCTACTGTGTAGAAAATGCTTTATAAATATAGGAAGGTTGCCCCGTAGACCAAGAGAGTAAAGATCTCTTAGTATGCCATGCCGCCAGGTGGTATCAAAAGCCTTCTCGATATCTATGGAAACCATTATTAGATGTTCATGCTTAATAAAGGCATTACGAATGGCAAATTCAGCCTTAACCATAAGGTCCAGGCATGACCTGTTTTGACGAAAGCCATACTGACTATTGCTCATTAGCTGTTCTGACTCAATGATCCAGACAAGTCTACAGTGGACAATTTTTTCTAGAATTTTGCTGAGGCAGCTGGAAAGAGATATTGGTCTGTAGCTATGGGGATTGGTTGGATCTTTTCCGGGTTTAAGGAATGCCAAAACAGTAGAATGATGCCAAGAAGTTGGATAGACATTTTCTAGAAAAATACGATTGTAAAAGACCAGAAGGAGACGCAAAGCTTTGTCATTAAGATGTTTTAGCATGACGTAATAGATTCCATCTGGTCCGGCAGCACCATTGTGGGCTGCTCCAATAGCATGCAAGAGTTCGGAATATTGTAGGGGTTTGTTATACGGCAGAAGGAGGGAAGTTTGGAAATTAATAGAGTGCCGTTCTGCAGTGTTTTTAATTCTCTGGAAAGGTGGAGTATAAGCTGCTGCCGCTGAGATTTCAGCAAAAGTTTTGCCCATACCATTTGCGATATCCAGAGGACCAGATAGATCTTGCCCATTACAGGACAGAATTGGTGAAGGTACGGTAGGAAACTTACCAGAAAGCTGTCTAATTTTTTTCCATATTATATTGGTGTCAGTGTTTTTGTTAATGCTTGATGCAAAACGGGTCCAGGATTCTTTCTTGGCTTGCCTTTGTATGAAACGTGCTTTTGCTTTTGACTTTGTTTTGTTGTTTGTTATTTGGTTTTTAGGAGCATTAGCAACTAAGGCCATATTGCTCCGGGATATGCGGTGGTTATTCCCTGAATGACCTTTCCGCATCCTCCGTATTTGGTGGTGTGCTTTTGACTTCTTATAATTTATTAGATTGGGTGTTGTTGGATACTGCCTAAACAAATTCCAGGCTTTATTTTTTGCTTTTTTGGCTTTTGTGCATTGTTCATTCCACCAATAATTATAATGCCTACGAACCTAGGGATTTGATAGTGGTATTGTTTCTTTAGCCACATTTAACAGATGTGACGTGATGTATTCTGTCACATCATCGATAGACTGGAGACGGATTTTTCCCTCATCAAAAGATACTGATGACCGGAATTTTGGCCAGTTTGCTCTGGCAAATTTCCATTTTCTGAAGGGTTCAGCAGGAGGAGCCTGTGCTATTAATAGGTTGCATACGATTGGGAAGTGATCACTACCCATTATGTCATTTAAAACATACCATTCTATGGTCGGGACCAGTAATGGAGAACAAATGGAGAGATCTATGGCTGAGCTATGTCCACTTGGGAGCTGAACGTGGGTGTGTGTGCCAGTATTGAGTATAGTGAGGTTTACTGCCTCTATTAGGCTCTCAATGAGTCGACCTCGTCTATCTAATTTAGGATCGCCCCATAAGGGATGGTGCCCGTTGAAGTCCCCTAACATACAGAGAGGTGGAGGTATCTGTATAAGGAGATCTTCAAGATCTTTTAAACAGTAAGTATGGTTTGGCTGTAAGTAGATTGATACTAATGTTATTTCAATATGGAGCATTATACGCACAGCAACAGCTTCTATTTCAGTTTGAAGTGGAATATGTTTAGTTGGGATCTTTGAATTTATCAGGATTGCGACACCACCATGGGCAGCATTTGTTGTATTACGATCCCTTCGATAAAGGCAATAGTTCTTTATCGAAGGAGAAATTTGCAAAGTTAAGTAAGTTTCCTGAAGGCAAAGGGCAACTGGAGAAAATCGATTAATTAGATCTTGGATATTTTCTGTATTGCAACGAAAGCCTCTGCAGTTCCATTGTAAAATACAAGGCATTATTTGTGTTTAGTTGATGGAGCTGATTCTGACTGCTTTTTGAAAGTGACTGGTTTATGGCGTTCTAATCTAGATTTATCTTTTTTGGAGAAAACTGGCCTACCAATGTCCATTTCTTCTTCTTCGGCATGGATTTCTAAAACAGGATCTTCTTGGATAGATGTGCCATCTGTGTCCATGGTTGGGTCCTGAATAATTTTCACAGTATTTGTGTTTGTAATACAAGATGTGGTAGCAATCACTGGTGGAGGAGTTACCGCTGGTATTGTCAGAGGTGTATTATTTGCTTGGTCTGTGGTCTTGGATTGTTGCTTACATACATTTGGTTGCATGTCAGAGAGGACATTTCTAGCCCAATCTGAAATTGATTTATTAGTAGGGATTGTGACGTCGGTTTGAACGGAGACTGCTTGATATTTTTTTACAGCATTTGCATAGGTAATATTCTGGTTTATAGTTGGTGCAACTAGTCTTCTTGCTTCTTGATAACTGACTTTGTTTTCAACCTTGTATTTTACTATTTTTTTCTCGGTTTTCCACTTTTCACAGGTCTTTGAATATGCAGGATGGTCGCCTTTGCAATTTGTACATGTCATTTTTGTAGCAGTACAGTCATTTTGTATATGGTCTGAGGACCCACAGTTGGGGCAGAAAGGAATTCCTCGACATACAGTTTGAGAATGCCCATACTTTTGGCATTTATAACATCTTAAAGGGTTGGGAATGTATGGGCGAATGCGACAAAATAAATAACCTGCTTTTACAGAGGAGGGTAAATTTGGCGTATTGAAGGTGAGAATAATATTTCTTGTAGGTGTCAGTTGATTATCTTTTTTAATCATTATTCTTTTCGCTTCAATTACGTTCTGTCCCTGCAGTTCTTGAGTTATTTCTTCCTCGGTGACAGTTAATAAATCCCAACTCGATATGACACCCTTAGATGAATTTAGGGTTGCGTGAGGAGATATTTTTATAGGGATTCCAGCAAAGCTTGTCAGTTGTAGAAGCTTTTCAGAATGTCTTTGATTCATGGTCTCTATGAGTAAGTCTCCTGATTGCAGTCTCTTCACCGTCTTGGGAGATCCTGCTATACCCTCTAGATGTTTCTGTATAACAAAGGGAGACAATTTGCTCATAGGCTGGTTACTGAGAGAGTGGAAGATTAGGAAAGATGGGCAGGGTTGCTCCATCCGATCTGTCTTCAATCTCTTTGGGTTGTCATTATTCATGTCATTTTGGTTTGTGTTATCCATGATTGCTCCTTTTAGCCCTTGGCAAGTGGACTTACTTGCCAAGATTTCCGGCCCCGCCACGGGGAGGCAGGAGCAGTGCCGCAAGGAGGCCAAGCGGTTAGAAAGGTTAGTTGTTAGTAAAGAATATAATATATATAACAAAAAGAAAGGTGAATTTCCTTCCTCTGTCCTTACTTGATACTTTACAAGTGGAGAACTTATTTATGAGAAATAAACTGCTGATAGAAAACGATATAAATAAAAAGAACTTTTATCTCTCAGAAATATCACTCTTTGATTCGCACTAGATACGCTTGACCTCGGATTCGCTTGGCACCCGGGGCCTTCCCAATATAATTCGTTCCATTCTTCGCTGTGTAGTTCTTAGCTTCTCTTCCATTCTTTTGGTGAGTGCCCAAGTTTCACTTCCATAAGTCATGGTGGGGAGTATACATTGATTCATTATTTTACGTTTCAGACAAACTGGGATATTGCTCTTCAGTATGTGACTATATTTCCTGAATGCTATCCATCCAAAATTTATTCTTCTCTTGACTTCCAGCCATTTATCATTATTACAGCTAATAACTTGTCCCAGATAAGTATATGACTCCACCTTTTCAATTACTGCTCGTTCGATCATTATTTCCCTTTCCGTGGCATACTTGTTCATCATTACTTTTGTTTTAGCCATATTCATCTTTAGTCCAAAATCCTTACTAACTGTGCATAACTGATTAAGATTTTCCTCTAATTCTTTGGGATCGTGGCTTATGACCACAATGTCATCTGCAAATCGTAAATGGTTTAGGTACTCTCCGTTCACATTGACTCCTTTCTGCGACCAGTCTAATCTTCTGAAAGCTTCCTCAAGGGCAGCAGTAAACAGCTTCGGAGATATTGTGTCTCCTTGTCGAACTCCTTTCTCGATTTTAAATTTGCTACTGTCTTTGTCTAGGCTAATAAAGGATGTAGCATTCTCATATATTTTCTTCAAAAATCATAATATATGGAGTATCTATGCCTTGTCTTTCCAGTGCCCGAAACATTGCCTTATGCTGTATGGAGTCAAATGCCTTTTCATAATCCACAAATGCCAGGCATAATGGTGTTTTATATTCATTTGCTTTCTCCATTAGCTGTGATATTACGTGAAGGTGATCCATAGTTGAGAATCCTGTCCTAAAGCCAGCTTGCTCTTTCGGTTGATTCTCATCAAGTATTCTTTCTAATCTGTTAGTAATGACCCTTGTGAACAACTTGTAGATATGGGATAACAAGCTAATTGGTCTATAATTTCCAATTTCTGATTTATCTCCTTTCTTATGCAGCAAAACTATGATTGCATTATTCCACTGCTTAGGCATCACACCTTTTCTAATGCACTTTGTGAAGAGCCTAGCCAGTTTTTGTGTTATGTATCACATTATTAATATATGAGAATTTATATACATACACCTACATAAACGGAACAGCCGAGCCGTCCATCGTGTACACTGTATTTGAAACAGCACAGCGTCGCTTCGAACGTTCATACTCACTTAGTGGATCTTAACTTGCATTCCTCCTTGGGCATATTAGTGTGCCTAGTTATGCATATAGTCGAGCATGTTTTGCACGTTAAAGTTTTAATTAATATTTCTATTTCAAATACTTTAAAACAGTGGCCATGGAAAACTTTATTATTAAAAAGAGAAAAAAATCAAGATAGTAATGAACATTTGAATCAAGAAATTGTGGCATACAACAAAGATACTTCACAGAGCAGCAGAAGAACTGAAGTAAGCACAAATTCAACTATAAAAAAAGGAAAAAACTCATGTAACAAGACAGTTACTTAGAAATGGGGTTTACATGGTGTGGTGATAGTTTTGCACCTAATCCTATTTGTATTGTTTGTGGAGTGATATTAGCACATGATGCAAAATGATATATTTTTGTATTGTTTTTTTTTTTTTAATTTTGAATTATTTTAGTTTCTGGACATAAATTAGAAAATGTACTTATTGTTCTAAAAACATTAAAATAAGTATGAAAAGCAATCAAATATTTCTTTAATTTAGATTTTTTTCATACAATTTATCATTCTTAGAGATAAAGAAATTGTGCATAAAGTGCAGTATGAGGCCAATTTTTAAATAAAAAAAATTGTTTAAAAATCCTGTACCAAAAGCCAAACTTTTTTTCATGCATTTTTAAAAAAAAAAAAAATTTCCTCATTGCCCTTCCACATGCACTACCTTACAAAATATTCTGCCAGTGCCATTGCACCCAGTGCTAAGGTGCCGGGAATTTTTCATAATGGATTTGGGGTGCTTTCACATTAAAAGTTTGAGAACCACTGCTTTAAGGCAAAAGGCAACTGGGTTATACTGGAGAAAAAGATCCCGAATGTCATCACGGTTGCTGCAATATTCTCTACAATTCCATTGAAGTAAACTGACCATTATTTGGGTGTAGTGCGGTCCTCGGCTTCTGTCCGAGGGGCTTTGGCTTATTTTCTTTTCGGGACGTACGGTCTTCCTGTCTCCATCTCTTCCTCTGGGAAGAGGTCGAAAACTGGTTCTTCGCGATTAGTGTTTTCTTCCATTTCTATTGAGTCAGTTTTAGTGGGATTATCACTTTGAGTACTCTGGGTTATTATTAGTATGCGGAACAGTGATTGGTGTGTTAAAAGCCTTGTTTGTCTTAGATGATTTACTAGATAAGGGCATAGCTTAGAAAATTGATCGAGCCCAGTCTGACATTGATTTATATGGGAGAAAATGTTATCTCTGTTTGAGTACCAGTCATTGATGCTCTTTGAACAGTACTGGTTAATGCAATTGGCTTTTGAACCACTTGAGCAAAAGTGGGTCAGCTGTTAAATTGAGCCTTTAGCAATTTTTTGGCTTCTTGGTACATGATGTTTTTTTAAGCTTTGACCAGTTGAATGTTTTTTCCCTTTTTCCATAGGGGACAATCTCTGGAGTAGGAAGTATGTGGGCCATTACAATTTGAGCATTTGTTGTTGTTCTGCTTTACAGTCCGAGTGAATGTGCTCACGTGAACTTCAATTAGCACAAGTGGCTAAACCTCTGCACTCATTTTGGGAATGCCCAAATTTTTGGCATTCCCAAAATGCTGTTTTAAATGCCATTTAAATGGCATTTAAAACAGCATGTTGGGTTAGGAACATACAGTTTTATTTGACAATTGAGATACCCTGCTTTGATGGATGTTGGAGGTTTGGGGCTATCAAATGTTAATATTATGTTCGGAGTCAGAACTAGAGTTAGTTAGTTATTTTGGTTTTTAGGAGCATTAGCAATTATGGCCATATTGCTCAGGGGATATGCGGTGGTCATTCCCTGACCTTTCCGCATCCTCCATATTTGGTGGTCATGGGCTCAAACCTTGGTCTAATCAAGAAGCGTGTGCTACGCACTGCTGCTCCTGCTCACCTGGCTACAGAGGCACTATCAGAACTAGAGCATTGTCTTGTTTGGTAAATATGTGCTTTACATGAACAATTCCTTGGTCTTGCAATTCATTTTTAAACTCTTCTTCTGAGGGATTTATGAGGTCCCACTCAGCTATCACACCCCTGGAGGTGTTTAGAGTAGCATGAGGGGAAACAGAGATGGATGTTAGTTTTCCAAAGGATGTTATTTTTCGGAGCCGTTGTGATTGCCATTTGTCTAAGACCTCAACAAGCAGGCTGTCAGAACTAAGATGCCTGGTTGTTTTTGGTAATCCTATTAGATTTTCTAGGTGTTTCGGTATTTTAAAAGGCAAGAGACTACCTAGAGACTGTTCTTGAGTAGAGTGCAATACAAGATGCATTGGAGCTCTTCTCTTAATAGTGTCAGTTTTTTGTCTTTTGGCAGTGCATGAGTTAGTCTTCTATCTCACGAGTAGCATTTTAGGATACTTGGGCCCTATAGTGAAGTTAATTTTGCTCCTTTTCACCCAGGAAAGATAACTTTTCTTTCCAGGTTACCGGCCCCACCACGTGGTGGCAGGAGCAGTGCCACAAGGGTAATCAAGTGGCTGAGTTAGTTTGGTTAGCACTATTAAAGAAACAGAAAGGCGAGTTTCCTTTCTGGAATTCTGCCTAGTTCTTGTAGTGCAAGAAATTATGCAATACAACTAAATAATGTAAAAACTGTATTTAAAACCAAAATAAAACTATTCACTTTGAACATGCAGTATAGAGCTCACTTGGAATCACTTGGTTACACCAATAATCGCTTGGAACCAGGGCCCTGCCGTTTGTGTTGCTATTAACTGGTATTTCTGGATTGCTGAAGCATAAGTAAATTTTGGCATGTTGAGCATAACTTGCTTCCTAGCTTCCAGGTAGGTAACCTTTTGTTCAACCTTATATTTATGGATATTTTTTCTTACCTTCCAGAGTTCACAAGCTTTTGAATATGCTGGCCTTTTGTGTATGGGTTCTTGGGCTACAGTTTGGGCAAGCTGTTTCCCCTCAACATTAGAATTAGAAATGGCGATATGGTGCAGGGAAGCATAAGATGTATGCTGCACCAGCCAAAACACAAAAAAAAAAAGTAAAATGGTATAAAAAATAAATAATTAATAAAAGTAAAAGAAATAAACCTATGCACTTCCCTCCTCCTGTAGTTAACTATCCAGCTTACCTTTGAATTTTCCCAAACTGTCAGCCTCAACTACCCATGTAGGTAACTTATTCCAGTAATTTATAACTCTCTGGCTAAAATAAAACTTCCTGCAATCCAGTCTAAACGTCTCCCCCCATAACTTTAATTTATGACCCCTAGTTCTAGCATCATTTATAACTGAAAAGTTTGTACTCATTCATTTTACTTTTCCTGCTCAGAGCCTTAAACACCTCAATTAAGTCTCCTCTAAAGCGCCTAGTTGCCAAGCTGTGCAACCCACATATTTGAAGTCGTTCCTCATATGGACACCTTTTGCCGATCTCACCAGGTGAGTTACCTGTCTTTAGATCCTTTCAAGAAGCACTATGTCTTTTTTTTTAGGTGCAGCCTCCACACCTGAACACAGTATTCCAAGTGTGGGCTAACAATAGCCTTATATAATGAGATTATGACGTCCTTATCTCTACTAGAAAATGTTTGATAAATTATTGATAGGACACCATGGGCCTTCCTTGCAACCTGTCATAATGCCCAGAGAATTTAATGTCTGATTGTATTGTAACTCCCAAGTCCCATTCTTCCACTTGTATTTTTACTGACTTTAGTTCACCTCCACCAAGTATAAGTTATTTTGGGGTTACTGTTTCCCAGGTGTAAGACCTTGCATTTTGCTGAATTAGAGCATAGCTGCCACTTCTCTGACCATCTCTGTAGTTTATCTAGGTTACTCTGAAAAAGCTCTGATTCTTCAGAGTGACCTAGTTTGTTTGGACACTCAAACAGTATGTTTGAGTGTCCAAATTTCTGATACTTGAAGCAGCTGATTGGGTTGGGAATATGGGGACGTAGGTTGCAATTGAGGCATCCGGCTGTGGCACACAATGGTAAGTTTGTGTACCAAATGCTGGAATAATGTTTCCAGTAGTAACAAGTTTACTATTTTTTTTAATCATTATTTATTTTGGTTGAACGACTTTTTGGTCTTTTAGTTATTGAACTAGCTTGTATTCAGTGACATTCATCAGGTCCCATTCTGCAGTCACTCCCTTGGAACTATTTAATGTAGCATGAGTGATAACCCGTATAGGTATTCCACCAAAATTGATTTTCAATAGAGCCTGAGAATTCTCATGCTCAGCCGCTTCAATGTTTCTCTAATAAATCTCCAGATTGGAGTCTTTTCACCATTTTCAGTGAACCAGCTGAGGAAAATTTCTAAATGTTTCTGAATTTGAAAGGGCACCTAGGTTTGGACAAAAGAAAGTGTAATAAAGAATACATATTCTGCTGATTCTCATTTTTCCATACTCTCCTCTTGATTTCTAATGAGTCATGTTTGGCTTAATTTAGGTTATAAGATCTAGGCTCAAGGCTCAAGTGCTGGGGGATAACTTCCCCCCCCCCCCCAAGGTTTCCAGTCACACCAGGTGGAGACAGAAGCAGTGCCACCAGTGACCAAGCAATAAGAGGTTAATTAGTGTGTTATGAAGGTTAGTTCTATATACAAGAAGAAAAGTGTCTTTCCTTTCTTTTTAGTAAGCTTACTTCTTTACTTTGAAGAGCAGAAATAAAATAACTGTGTAAATGAAAACTTGAATATTCTCAGTAATCTACTAATTGGAGAGAAGACACTGAAATTCACTTTGCACTCAGGGTCAGAGAGAGCGCTATGACTGCCTGTGAGATTCTGACTACAAAATACAGGAACCTTTTCTGGTATGGACAAAAGTGATTGACCTACTATACAACTAATTAATTCTGTTCATTAGCTATTGATCAGGATTCCATATAATATACCAGGACTAGGACTAAAGGTATTTCAGAAAGTCAATTTTAAATGCATCTATATTAACAGTATAAAAGGGAAGCAAAAAAGAAATACTAAAGGAAGAAATTATAGGAATTTGCATTTATTATATACATATTCTGTACAGTTTTAAATTAATTACAATGTTTTCTTGTTACAAAGATGTCAATCTTTTTCTTTTTGACACAAGTTTTATTTATTTTTATTCAATTATTTTTGAAATTCAGTCCATCTAACACTAGTAGTGGCAAATGATGCAAGAAAGCAAGTTTATATAAATGGCCATCTGCCAGAAAAAAAAAAAAAAAAAAAATGCCACACTTCTCCCATCCATACCCTCCAAGAATTTGTCTAGTTCTTCCTTGAATTTATTCAAACCATCCACTTCCACAAAAATAGATGAGAGCCTGTTCCAACAACTAACCACCTGCTGGCCGAAAGCAAACCTCCGCACATCTTGCAACTATGCTTCCTAAACTTAAATTTATGTCCCTCCATGTGAGCAGTCTCAGCAAGAGGAAAAATTCCATTCACATTTAGCTTATTCAATCCATTCAAGACCTTAAACACCCCATACCAGATCACCTCACAGGTGGTGCCTAGTCTCCAGAAACTGCTTGCAGAAATGAATTCTTTCTAGGTAAGAGCACCCTTCTGTTACCTTCACCAATGTGGTTTCCCTTCTCTCTACTCATTCCAGCAGATCTACATCCTTCCCAAAGTGAAGCCTCCAGACTTGTATGCAATACTCAAGATGTGGCCTAACCATGGCCTTGTACAAAGGGATAATCACCTCCTTATTCCTTCTAGCAAAGTTTCTGTATATCATTAACAAAATCCCATTAGTTATTTTGGCTGCATGTCTGCACTGCTCAGAGAATTTCATATCTGACCCCCAGTTTTTTTCATTTTCCACTATCTTGAGTATAGTACCACACAGTTGATAAGTTACTCTGGGATTACTGCTATCCATATGCAGTACTTTGCATTTCTTAATGTAAAGTACTGCATATGGATAGCAGTAATCCCAGAGTAACTTATCAACTGTGTAACTTATCAAAGATTGGCAGATTGGTTAATGACAGTAATCAGTGTGAGCTACTGCAACAGGATCTCAGAAAATTGGGTTGAGAAATGATAGTTGAAGTAGCTCACACTGATTACTGTCATTAACCAATCTGCCAATCTTTGTATCAACTGCAATTTCTGACATTAAGCCTGACTTACCTTCATCAATATCATTGATAAATACTGAAATGAACAATGGGCCCAGCACTGAACCCTGTAGGACTCCACTGATAGAACAATGCCTATTGATTACCACTCTGTCTTCTTCCACTTAACCATCCCTTTATCCCAGTAACTTACCCTTAATCAAAAGCCTTCCTGAAATCCAAGTACATAATATCAAATGTATTTTTTTTTTGTATCCAGATCCTTGGTCACTCCATCATAGTAGCCTATCAGATTGGTTAGACAACAACACCACCACTTAACAAATCCATACTGTGACTGCAGTATAATTGTATTGCTGTTCAGATGATCCTGCATTACTTCTTTAACCAGTCACTCCATTATTTTCCCTGAAACAGATGTTAAGCTAGCAGGTTGGCAATTATGCATGTCGCCTTTTCATCCCCCTTTATGAATTGGGAATACATTTGCACATCTCCAGTCCATAGGGACCTCCCCCCCCAAATCAAAAGATGCTCTCAGAATTATGGCTAAAGGCTTGCTTACTTCATTGCTGCCTCTTTAAATATGAGTGGATAGATCCCATCCACCGAAAGTACCTTTTTTATTTTCAACTTCAACAATTCCTCCTCCACTTTACTTTCAGTTATCACAAAGTCATTCAGTTCCTCACTGAAGTTTGACAAACTTCTGGCATTCCCTCAGCTAAAGAATTCCTCATGTTAAATGCAGATTTAAAATACCTATTCAATTTGTCAGCAACTTGAGCAGGATGATCAACAGTTAACCCATTGTCATCAAGTGGCCCAATGTGATTCAACCACTTGTTTGTTTGTTATTTGGTTTTTAGGAGCGTTAGCAACTAAGGCCATATTGCTCCGGGAATATGCAGTGGTCATTCCCTTGACCTTTCCGCATGCTCCGTATTTGGTGGTGACGGGCTCGAACCCCGGTCTAATCAAGAAGCGTGTGCTACGCACTGCTGCTCCTTCCCACCTGGCTACAGAGACGCCCATTCAACCACTTCTTCTACTGTTAATATAAGTATAGAAGTGTTCACTGCTTTTTCTTTGCATTCTTTGTCAGAAACTTCTCATAATCTGCTTAGCTTGCCTAACTTACTTTGTGACATGATTACAGACTAATTTATATCTACTATAGGATTCTGAATTACCTGATAATTTATATATGATTATTACTTCCTTCGATTTAGAAGGAAGTAATAATCATTTATAAATTTATGATTTAGAATTTGCTGTTGGTAACGTCATCATTTGGTCCCACTGTAGTCACCCTTACAAGTAGTAGCAAATTAAAAGGCTGAATCATTATGAAAATGATCAAAGTTCAAGTAATGCCATCTCTGTAATTTTATACATTATTAATCTATGCAGGGCTCACTGTTTAAGGAAGTTGTACTATATAAAGTATTATACAACTGTACAAATCTGATTTTACACTTTCACTAGTATAAGAATGATATAATAAAAATTTAAAGAAACAAGCCCACCAAAAAAAAAAAAAAAAACTGAACTGAAATATTTCATGTGTCTGTGTGTAAAAAAAGTAAAGCACGCTATGTACATTATCTGCTATTTCCAAATAACATGATGTGAAATATAAAACTCACTGAAAAAAAAAAAAAAAAAAAACATTTATGTAATGGTGATGTACCCATTTTGTTTTACAGTGAAGTTTTTTACTAGCAGTAGTGGCATATTATTCAAGAAGTCCATCTTATAAAGCATTGGCCAAAAAAAAAAAAAAAAAAAAATTATATCACCAGTCCATTCCCTCCAGTAATCTTTCTAATTCTTCCATGAATTTATTCAAACTACCTAATTCCATAACAACAGATGGAAGTTTGTTCCAATAATCAAACACCTGCTGGATAAAGGCAAACTTCCACACATCTATCCTGCAACCATCCTTCAATTTGAATTTATGCCTCCTCACATATGTAGTCTCTTCAAGAGGCAGGATACCATAAGCATCAAGCTTACTCAATCCATTCTAAGCCTTAAAAACCTCAATCTAATATCCTTGCAGGTGTCTAAATTAGTTTCCAGTTGCTGCAATTTGCAGAACCAAAGCCTTTTCTCAGCATAGTCTGTGCTTGTTAACAGGATAGACTGTTGTTTACAGAGATCAGATACACCTGAATGGAAGGGGTGCAAGAATATTTGCTGATGCTATTGAGGCAGTGATAGGTGGGTCAGAAAGCTGCTAGCCTGGGGGGGGATACCCAGACTAATGCTTAACTAGAGTCACAGGCAGACGTGAAAGTTATTCTTGCATTGCTACTATTGGTACATACAGCAGCCTGAAAAGCAAGGTGTCTGGGACTTCAGGCCCTGCTGTGGGTCATCATGGAGCAAATAAATACATGGGCAATGTTAGGGTAACTAAGAGTAAGAACATATGCCTGTATACTTGCATGCACACTAATGCTAGGAGCATTAAATAAATTTGTTGAATTTGAAGTACTAATTAAGTCATTAGCATTACTAGAGGCATATGATGCGAGAAAGCAAGCTTATACAGCATCAGCCAAAAAAAAAAAAAATTTTAAAAAATAAAAAAAAACCTTCCCATTTCACCCATCCATTCACACTCACACTAAAACTTTGTCTAGTTCTTCCCTGAATTTATTTAAGCTATCAACTTCCACAGTGACCGATGGAAGTTTGTTCCAGCAATCAACTACCAGCTGGCTAAAGGCAAATTTCCACACATCTATTCTACAACTGTCCTTCCGCAATTTGAATTTATGCCTCCTCTTCAGGTTTGTAATCTGAGAAAGAGGCAGAATGAGTTTTAGAGGGATTGAAATTAACTAAGTTTGCCACGCTGGAGATTTACCTGGAAATCATTTAAGGAATTGGCAATAGATATTTGTGAATTTGAAGCTGTTTGTGAAGGACAAGGTTTCTCACACTGAAGGTGGAATGCAATGTGCTATCATTAGCAAAAATATGGATAGGATTTCTGGTCAATGGAAGAATTCATTAATATGCAAGAGGAAAAGAAATGAACCTTGGGAACACATGCATTGGTGGAAAAATTAGAAGACAGAGAGCCATCTACCATTGCACGCAGTGTTCAATCAGAGAGAAAACTGGATATCCAATTACAAAAAACAGTTGGTAAATCACAAGATGGAAACTTATTTAGAAGATAACCTTTATGCCAAACATGATCAAAAGCCTTTGAAATGTCAAGAGCAACTGCTTGAGTTTCATCAAACTTTTCCATTGAATTTGTCCATAGATGGGTGACATATGCCAAATATCAACACTGACGGAATCCATACTGGCGATCATTGATCAGATAGATGGTTTTTTGATAGTTCAAGAGATGGCAGTTAACTGATTTCTCCATTATTTCAGAAAGAGTAGAAGTACAACGACACAATAATTGGATGCAAAGAATTTGTCATCTTTTTTTGGGACTGGCTGGAAATAAGCAAATTTCCAATCAAAAGGGAAAACACCTGTAGAATAAGTGAAAAAAGGTGACAGAACAGGGGTTAGCTCAGGAGTAAGGGTTTTGAGAACAAGTGGGGAAATACCATCAGGACCTGGAACTTTGTTAGTATAATGATTGTTCAAAATCCTTCTGACGTCCTTTTCACAGAAAACCATAGGATGCATTGAAAGGAGTGTACTAGAAATTGTAGGAGCTGGTTTACCAAGATCACTAATACACAAGATAGAAGAAAAGTAGGATTCTAGCTGGTCAGCTTTATTGCTGACCTGTTAGCATCCTACTTTGGCTGAAGTGGCAATAGAACCATCTGGTTTTCACAGAGATGGGCAAACATTGCAACCAATAGCTTTGGCAAGAGACCAAAATGCTCGACCACCAGTTGGACAAGAAGTAAGTTTTGTACTCTTAGCATGTTCAAAATCTAGATTGGACTGATTAATAATTGCTTTACAATTGCTCAAAGCTTTGAAGTAGGCAAAAAATTAACCTGGATATTTGAATACAAGCCAACTGCAATATTCTTATCTTGAAAGCGTCCCAAGTACATTTATTGGAAAACCAAGGTTTAGACAAAGGACGAGATTTTAAGGTGGAGCATGGAATAAAGGATTTCATCACTACAAGAATAATTTTGTTGACACAATCTGAGCAAATATTGACATCAGAAGATTTGAAACAGTAATTCAACCAAGAATATAAATCTCGCAGATCATTGCATTTTGCATTCTTGTAATGCCTAATAACATGAGGTTGAGAATGGACACAAGAGAAAGGCTCCATTGAAGAAGAGACCATCACCAAGTTGTGATCTGAGGTGCCTTAGAGGACCACTCACCTCGACCACCTACTCAGAAGGGGTTGTTTGTGAGATAAACATCAAGAGAGTTAGCTGTGTGGTTATAACTGTCTGCTACTGTGCAAGGTCATTAGTAATTGCAAAATCCTCAGCATCTCGACCAGCTGGGTCCAGGTGGCTAGAAAAAAGAAGCCAACTAGAGTTGTGAATATTAAAATCACCAAGGAAAACTAATAAACTATATCACTCTTAGGAAAGTTGGACTAGAGAAAGTTAAGTTTCAAAGAGAGGAAGGCAAAGAATTCCAAGTGATTAGCGGAGTTGGGAGAACAACAGCAGCAACAGATGAATTTGATAGAATGCAGTAGAGAGATTTTAAGCCAGAGAAGATTTAAAAGAGAAAATTCCAGATTACTAAATCTCTTGACATGGAATATCAGAGCAGACATATACACAAGTACCACCTTTGAAGTGAAAAGAATCATACAGAAAATAATTCAGACAACTAAGATGAGCAGTCATTGAATCAACTGATAATTGAGATTCTGGTAGAAAAAGTATGTGGAGTTCGGCAGACTAAGTGGATATGGACATTATTGAAATTGCAACTGAGACAACGTATATTTGTGAAATGAACAAGGAAGCATTTGGGAGAGTTAGATGTTTTCGCAGATAAGTTTTTTTCTATTAGTTTGCCAATTTATGGTGTGTTCAGTAGTAAGAAAAGGTGGGAGGACATACTATATGAAGTAATGAAATTTTTGGATAGGGTATACATCCAGCAAGAATATGGAATATACCCAGCTCCTTGATATAACATGGCCTCAACAATGTCCCCTGTATACACACTACTCGGACTCCGTCCAGTCAATATCTGGCAGAGTAGCGGCAGCAAGATTATACACTAAGCGACTCAGAAGCCTATGGCAGATATAAGTTAATCTGTAATCAGGTCACAAAGGAGGTTCAGCAGGCGAAGGCAGATTACGAGAAATCCTTGGCAAAAGATGCTAAGAAAAACAGCAAGGATTTCTTTACTTATATAAACTCTAAAAGGAAGGGGATGAATCTGATTGGTCCACTTGACATCGATGGTTCGACTGTTGATGATCCTGCTCAGATAGCAAACAAACTGAATGAGTATTTTGCATCTACATTCACACGTGAGGAATTATTAAGGTTTGAAAATGGCAGAAGGTTATCAAATTGTAGCAGGGTGCTTAATGATCTTGTAATAACTGAGAGCAAAGTGGAAGAGAAATTGAAGTTAAACGTAAGAAAAGCACCTGGGGTGGATGGGATCTATCCAGTTATATTAAAGGAGGCGGCAAAGCAACTAAGCAAACCCTTAGCCATAATTATGAGAGCATCCTTGGACTCAGGGGAGGTTCCCACGGACTGGAGATGTGCAAATGTATCCCCAATTCACAAAGGGGGATCGAAGGGTGACACGAGTAATTACAGACCAGTTAGTTTAACTTCTGTTCCGGGTAAAATAATGGAGTCGCTGGTTAAAGATGCATTGCAGGATCATCTAGACAAGACTGCAGCAATAATTCAGACACAGCATGGGTTTGTTAAGGGAAAGTCTTGTCTGACAAATCTGATAGGATATTATGATGTGGTTACAAAGGAACTGAATGCAAAAAACAATTTTGATATCATATATTTGGATTTCAGGAAAGCTTTTGACACTGTTGCGCATGGAAGACTATTGTACAAATTGGAGCAGAATGGTATTAAGGGTAAGTTGCTACAATGGATAAAAGGATGGTTAAGTGCGAGAAGACAGAGGGTGGTAATCAATGGGTGCTGCTCTTCTTGGACTAATGTTATTAGTGGAGTCCCACAGGGTTCGGTGTTAGGTCCACTGTTGTTTTGTATATTTATCAATGATATTGATGAAGGTATATCAGGCTTAATGTCAAAGTTTGCAGATGATACAAAGGTTGGCAGGGTTGTTAATGACAGTAATGGCAGTGTGCTACTGCAACAGGATCTAGATAATTTGGGCAGATGGGCTAAGAAGTGGCAACTGAAGTTTAACCTTGACAAATGCAAAGTACTGCATATGGGTAGAAATAACCCCAGAGAAACGTACCAACTGTGTGGTACTACACTTAAGGTGGTAGAAAATGAAAAAAGACCTGGGAGTAATTGTGCAGGCAGATATGAAGTTCTCTGAGCAATGCAGACAGGCTGCCAGGGCAGGTCATGGGGTTTTGTCAATGATATATAGGAATTTTGCTAGCAGGGAAAAGGAGGTGATTATCCCTCTGTATAAGGCAATGGTCAGGCCACGCCTTGAGTACTGCGTACAGGTCTGGAGACCTCATTTTAGGAAGGATGTAGATTTACTTGAGCGGGTACAGAGAAGGGCAACAAGATTGGTGAGGGGAATGTAGGGATCCTCTTACCAAGAGAGGCTTAAGTTCTGCAAATTGCAGTGGCTGGAGACTAGGCACCTGCGCGGTGATCTGATTGAGGTATATAAGGCCTTGAATGGATTGAGCACGCTGAATTCTGATGGGATCCTTCCACTTGTTCAGATTACGAACCTAAGGGGGCATAAATTCAAATTAAGAAAAGACAGATGTAGAATAGATGTGCGGAAATTTGCCTTTAGCCAGCGGGTGGTTAATTGCTGGAACGGGCTTCCATCTGTCGTTGTGGAAGTTGATAGGTTGAATAAATTTAAGGAGGAAGTGGACAGGCATTTGGAGGGAATGGTGTGATTTTTTTTTTTTTTTTTGGCTGATGCTGCATAAGCTCATACATTTGCTTTCTTGCATCACATGCCACTACTACTACTACACTAGCTGATCTGGAAGGCCTTCTAGAGAGTTACCAATAGATTCGGTCCACTTGACTTTCTACCAGCCAACCAGCCTGCAAAAACAATTTTAGAGCTGTACCCTCAAAATGTAAGAAAGATTGGATCTCGCCATGATGTCCATTGTAACCTCAAAAGACATCAATCCAGTTGCCAAATTACTTGAGCAGAAAAAGACAGCATGGAAAAGTTAGAGAGCAATAAAAAGTGCTGAAGCCTATAACAACTACAAATTGATATGTAATAGTGCCACAGAAATGGTTAGGCTGGCAAAGGCAGATTATGAGAAATCACTGGCAAAGCGAGCAAAGAGGGGAGATAGCGTCATCGTCACATATATAAATGCAAAGAGAAGGTCAAACCAGATTGGACCCTTATGTAATGGACGTGGGATAGTATTAGATACCCCAGCTAAAGTTGCAGATGAATTCAACAGTTACTTTGCATCAATATTTACAGAAGAAAAACCCTTTACGTCAATGAGAAAATTATGGGAATGAAGTTGAAAAAAAAAAAAAAAAAATGTAATTAATGATGTTGAAATTTCATATGTTTATTTAATGAAAAAAGTTAAGTCTACAGGCCAGTAAGTAAGGCTCCCAGTGTTGATAGCCTATACCCTATAATCTTAATTGAGGAGGCAAGTGAGTGCATTGATCAGTATTGGTGTTTTTGGGCACAAGGGCAACTGGGGCCAAAATAGGCCTATTCCTATGTTATATTTTTATATAAAAATTTGGTCCAATTTGTCACCAGAGTAAATCATATATTCATATTTGCTTAAGAAAGGTAAATAGTTCATTTAAATTTGCACTGTTTTCAATAATATGGGTGAATGATACAGGCTCTCTCAGTCGTGACAGTGAAAGGAAAGTATTTTTTCTGAGATGGGAATGTGCATACAATTAAGAGTATATGCTTGACAGTAAGTGGTAATGTACAATGTGTGCATTGAGGTGGGTCATCCTCCTTGAGTAGATATATGTGGGTTGGATGTGTAATCTTGCTAGAACAACCCCATCCTGTCTGTTTTTCCTGAAGCTAGATTTCCATAGTGCTGGTTCCTCTTTGATTTCGAGCAATTTGTTGTTCATTTGTTACTTCCAGATTTCACACCACTGAAATGTATAATTTTTTTTTAATGCACTTCAAATAATCTATATATGGTACTTGGTAATGTGATGGTATTGTACTGTTTGGCTGCCTGGTCTGCTTTCTCATTACCTGTGATACCAGAATGCCCTGGGATCCAGCAAAATATCACTGCATGATTCTTACTTCGTAGGTGGTTTAAGCAAGAAAATATTTGTTTTACGATGGGATGCAGTATTGAAAATTTGTCTAATACAGACACTGCACTCATGGAATCTGTGTACATTATACTGCTAGTATTGTGGAAAGTGTTTATATTCTCTAGGGCTAATTTTATTGCATATAAATCTGTAGTATAACTGTACATTCAACTGGTATTGATATACATAAAGTGTAAAAGAGGAAAGGACAGCTGCTGCACCAATGGCAGATGGTTTTCGAACAATCGGTATATATTATACAGCGTTGAGCATTGTTCAGGGCGTGGCCTTTATTTAGTTGTTTACTACTTTCATCTGCTAGGGATTTCTTTCCCCACTGATGAAAATAGGTATCACAGTGAGGGAGATTTACAGACCAGGGTGGATCAGGTACACCGTTCTCTTGAAGCATATTGTCAAATTTTATGTCCCAGCTGTGTATCAATTCTTTTAATCGAATACCAGTGGGTCTATTTTCAGTAGCTTTGCTGTTGTAGAACGTGGTCCATTCGGGGTTGGGAAGCAATGGTCGAACAAGATGGGCTGGAAGGCTTTGAATTTTGGCTGCATAATTAAAAAGCAGCATTTTCCTTGTAAGGTGAAGTGGAGGTTTGTGTGCCTCTACATACAGATTCTGGACAGGGGATGTTCTAAATGTGCACAGAGCAGCACGAAGGACACTGTATTGGATGGTATTAAGTCTGATTAATACACTTTTCCTAGCTGAATCATATACAATAGCACCATAATCTAAACGAGACCTGATAAGAGCACAATACAAATGTAAGAGTATCCATCAGAACCCCATGTCATAGCAGAAATGGACCTAAGTATATTAAGTTTCTTTAAACAAACAGTTCGGAGGTATGTGATATGAGAAACAAAGTTAAATTTGGTGTCCAATATTAAGCCTAGGAAACGAAGTTTACTGGCGAGAGGTATCATTGAAGTTTTTAGTCAAAGTTCCTGTTTCTGGATGCAGCTTGCGTTTTTGGCAGAAGTGAATTGCAACTGTTTTTAATTTTGAGATATCCATTCTGTAGTGTCCATATTTCTAGCTTATTTATGGAGAGTTGTAGCGGTCTTTCAATTGTATGAATATTTTTTTGAACTGAAAGATAGATCATTGGCATACATATATAATTCTACAGTATTGGGAATGTTGTGGGTTATAGTGTTTAGCCTAAGTGAAAAAAAGAGTAGCGCTAAGTATTGACCCTTGTGGGACACCTTCTTGGGTATAGATACGAGAAAGTACTGTTTGATAACAGATCTGAAAAGTTCTGTTTTGGATAAATTTCGGCAAATATAATCACAATCCAAGGGAATCAAGTTCTTGCAATATGCCATACTTCCAGGTTGTGTCAAAAGCCTTTTCAATATCCAAACTTACCATTACAGGATGTTCATTTTTCACCTAAGCATTTCGGATATCAGTCTCTGCTTTCACCATGAGATCCAAAGTGATTATTGTTTATCAGTTTTTGAATTTAAAGAACCCAGGTGAGTCGTCTGTATATCATCCTTTCTAGAGTTTTACCTAGACAACTGGTGAGGGAGATTGGTCGGTAATTTTGTGGGAGTGATTGATCCTTTCCTGGTTTGGGAAAGGCTAAAATAATGGAGTGGTGCCAGGTAGAGGGATATGTACCTTCAAGAAAGATCTGGTTAAAGAATGTTATTAGCAAATTCAAAGCTATATTGTTTAGATGTTTTAGCATTACATAAAAGATTCCATCAGCTCCAGCAGTGCTATTAGGGGATCTGTTTAATGCAGTTTGGAGTTCAAAAAGACAAAAAAGTTGATTGTAGGCTAGACTGGGTAGTTTGGAAATTTATCTTATATTTTTCTGCTATGGCTTTGATTTGTAGAAAGGAAACATTATAAGTAGTGGCAGACGTTTCAGAGAAAGTTTCTGCAAGCACGTTAACTATTTCTTGTGGTGAAGATATTTTTTATCCGTTCTTGGTTAAAATTGGAGCAGAAACTGGTAAATAATTGCCATTTAGTTGTCGAATTTTTTTCCAAATAATTTTACTGCTAGTGTCCTTTGTGATAGAGGAGGCAAACTGTATCCATGATTCTTTTTTAGCTTTTCTTCTGATTTGTCGTGATTTTGCCTTAAGCCTTTTAAACTGAATTAGGTTGCCAGTGGTTGGAAACTTACGGAACAGATTTGAGGCTTTATTTTTTCCATGGTACAAGCATCATTCCACCAGTGTTTAAGATTTCCATGTTTTAAAGCAGAAGACTGTGGTATTGCTTCGGAAACTGCTTCTAGTATTTGTTTAGCAATGTGCTCAGTGACATCATCAATGGTCCCTAGTCGTATCAATTGGCTATCAGAGGAGATGGACAAAGAATACTTTTCCCAATCTGCTTTGGAGAATTTTCATAATACCCGATGATTAGGGCAAGGTGCCTGCGTTGTTTGAATTCTACATATACAGTTTAACTCGTTTATAATGATTTTCACTGGACAGCAAGATGTGCTCACCGTATCCAAGTACTCATTATACCCAAGGTAGGTGATTCGGAACAACAGAAGTGAGGAACTAGAGGCAAACATGAATTGCAAACTGTAAAAGATTTTAACTTACATATCGAAATTATTTTTGGCCCTAAAAAGGGCTGATTGTTTCGAAAAGTGATTATCCAATTTTCAGGAATGAATGTAGGGTCACTTGACTGGTTTCTGCTTTTGTATCAACAATCTTCTGATCAGACTTAAGGCACTAAATACCTCAGCAACAGTATCGTCTGTAACTTCAAAAAAAACACTGAAGGATCTACACTGGCAACAGCTGCTCCATATGACAGAGGCCAAATGCAGTTTTCTTCATCTACTTCTTCAGTTTCTTCACCTGCTACTTGGATAGTTTCTACTATGTCTTCTGTTGTAAGAGCTCACGAAATTATGACGTCGTCATCATTTGGAAGTTGATTCAAATACTCTAGACTCCTTTTTGCAACCACTCAGATAACAGAATGTGATCTTCCTCACCAGTAACGTTATCTTGCTTTGACTGAAATCAAGCCTTCTTGAAACAGTTTTGAATGCAACTTTGCAAAACGGATTCCCATGCATTACTCATAAAGTGCATAGCTTCTAGAACTGAGATTTTTGTTTCAATTCCCTTGTCTATTCTGTCAATGAGCAAAAGGACCAAGTTGCAACAAACATGGGCTTTGAAACTTCTGATCACGCTTTGATCCATTGGTTGTAGCACTGCTGTAGTGTTTGGAGGCAAAAAAACAAGCATTATGTGACTTAAATTGTTGACTTTCTGTAGATGTGCAGGACAGTTATCTACAACAAGTATAATTTTGCGTTTTTCTGTACGAAGATCTTTGTCCCGCTTTTTGACGTAATCCGTGAAAATATATGAAGTCATCCAAGCTTTTCTGTTTGATGTTTAAGCCACTGGAAGTTGCTTCACATTCTTGAAGCACCTTGATTTGGCAGACTTTCCAATCACTAGAAGCCTTTTTTTATCTATCCCAGACATATTCGCACAGATAGCCACTATAAGTCTATTCTTCGACAACTTTCCTCCAATGCATTTTTTGCCCTGGAATTTCAAAGTTTGGTCAGGAGTAACATGATTGAAAATTTCAGCTTCATATTATAGATGTCATTGTAGCCTTGAGAATGAAGCGCCCACACGTCGGTCATCCACGTAGATGTTATCTCCATGTCCAAGGCAGATGCTTCTCCATTGATTTTGCTATAGCAAATTTTATGCCGATTCTTAAAACAATCAAGCCACCCATTTGAGCAACAAAATCCTGCATAGTTGAAAAGCTGTGCAAATTCTTCAACTTTAGCCTTTAAGATTGGTCCACTTATGGGCAAACTGGCATTTCTTTGTGGAGTGAACCATTTCAGCAGAGCTTGATCAACATCATCTTTGTCAAATTTCTTGAGTCTCTTCACATTTGTTACGTTGTCATTGCAGGTATCATCAGTATTACTGCGTAAACCCCTGCAATTCCAATGTATAATGTGCTTCATTACTTGGTTTTAGAGAGGGGAAGATGAGTCAGTCTGTTTCTTGTGAGGAGCAGTTTGCTTTTGATGATTATATTTGATCTTATCCTCTCTAGGAAAAATAGGGTGTCCATAATCTATACTTTCTTCTATATCATCCAGTAATTGCACATCTGGTCTCCATGTCGTATTCTGCATGAAGATCAAGGACTATTTCTTCTTATACATTTACATCTTCGTTGTCCATGCTGCTTGAATTTGGTTGTAGCAATTCAGTTGCATGTTTCCTTTGTGGTTTCCTTTGTACTTCATCAATTGATGCAATTTTAGATGGAACTAAGAGTGGGGTATTGTTCATTTCATTGACCGAAACAGGTTTGTTAGTTGGCTGATTTGTCAAAAGGACAGATCGTGTCTATTCTGCAATGGATGTGTTAGGTGGGATTGAAACTTCCATTTGGGTTGAAACAGCTTGATAGTTTTGGGTAGCAGAGACATAGCTGTGTTTTGGCTTGGCATAGTTACCTTCACTTGCCTTCTTGATATGACACCTTATTTTCAATCTTATACTTTTGTATCTTTTTTCCATTTTCCACAGATTACACGATTTTGAATAAGCTGGGTGAGCCCTCTTAAAATTTGGACACTCTTGTAATTCCATAACTATCTCCTCTTCAGCGATGTTCAATAAATTCCACTCACTTATCACTCCTTTTGAGGACTTGAGCGTATTATGCAGTGTAACTTTGATTGGGATTCCGCTTATAGACAGTTTCAATAACAGTACAGTGTCTTACTTACGTGGTTTCAATTAATAGATCTCCTGACTGGAGTCGTTTTACCATTTTTGGTGTGCTGAATTTTCAAGACATCTTTGAATGACAAAGGGCAACAATTTGCTTACCGGTTGAGTCAATAATGAATCCATCAGAAAAGCTGGTGGTTCTGATTTGCTAGAATCTGTTCTCATTCTTTTAGAGAAACTGAGATCATGTTCCCTTCTACGGGTGTCAATATGTTGAGAGCCTGTTGGCTCTATTGGTAGATATTCATCACAATCCATTGTTGCTCCTTTTAGCCCTGGGAGAGAGGATTGCTTCTCTCAGGTTAACAGCTCCTCCACATGGAAGCAAGAGCAATGCCAATCAGTGACAAAGTGATTAGAAAAATAAAAAAGCAGTAATGTTGCAATTGGTTACAGCAGTGATGTTGCTAGAGGTCAGCAGCAACGTTGCGAGCGGAGGAGGGTTTATGAAAAAAGCTAGTACTTGCTCTAGAGAAACACTAGAAAATCGCTCTATAAACTGCTTGGAAACTATCGCTTGATACTCGGGGCTGAGTGCATTGAACCATTAAGGCTAATTATGAGAGCATCACTGGACCCAGGAGTGATTCCGTTGGATTGGAAAAGTGGCAATGTATCTCCAATACATAAGAGCGGTTCTAAGAGTGAAGTGGAAAATTCACGGCCAGTTAGTCTAACTTCAGTAGTAGTGAAAATCATGGAGACAATGATCAAGGGTGGCATTCAAAATCATTTAGATAGAAATGGAATTCTGAAAGATACTCAAGCATGGTTTTGTAAAGGGAAAATCATGTTTAACTAATCCGGTTAGCTATTTTGACATGGTCACTCAACTGCTGGACATAGGGAATAATTCAACATTGTTTATTTGGATTTCAGCAAAGCATTTGAATCAGTCCCACATCAGCAGTTACTTTATAAGCTGGAACAAGTTGGAATCACAGGAAAAATCCTTAGATGGATAGCTGAATGGCTTCAGGGCAGGAGGCAGAGGGTTGTGATAAATGGTTATTCCTCAGACTGGGTTGATGTAAGAAGTGGGGTTCCTCAAGGATCAGTATTAGGACCACTGTTGTTTCTGATGTTCATAAATGACATCGATGAACGGATAGAGGGCGTGATGTCTAAATTTGCAGATTATATAAAGATTGGTAGAGTAGTTAATGATCACTGCCAAGCAGAGCTTTTTCAGAATGACCTAGATAGACTTCAGGGATGGTCAGAAAAATGGCAGCTATCCTTTAATCCAGCAAAGTGTAAGGTATTGCACCTGGGGAACAGTAACCTTAAAATAACTTATACACTTTGCGGAGTTGAACTAAGGCCAGTATTGGAGGAAAGGGACTTGGGTATTACGATATGGCCAGACATGAAGTTTTCCGAGCTTTGTAGACCAGTTACAAGGAAGGCCCACGGTGTCCTATCGATGATTTATCGAACAATTCCTAGTAGAGACAAGGACATCATAATCCCGTTATATAAGGCTATTGTTAGACCACACTTGGAATATTGTGTTCATGTATGGAGACCGCATCTAATGAAAAACATTGTGCTTCTTGAAAGGGTCCAAAGATGGGTAACTTACCTGGTGAGATCGGCAAAAGGGCATCCACACGAGGAAAGACTTCGACTATGTGGGTTGCTGAGCTTGGAAACTAGGCACCTTAGAGGACACTTGATTGAGGTATTTAAGGCTCTGAGAGGCGTAAGCAAAATGAATGAGGATGAAATTTTCATGGTGGTTATAAATAATTCTAGAACAAAGGGGCCATCATTTCAAGTTAAGGAGGGGGAGATGTTTAGACTAGATTGTAGGAAGTTTTATTTTAGTCAGAGAGTTATAAATTACTGGAATAATTTACCTACATATGTGTTAGAGGCTGACAGTTTAGAGAAATTCAAAGGTGAGCTGAATAATTATCTATAGGAGGAGGGAAACACATAGGTTGTCTATTTCCTTTTCTCTCATTAATTATTATTTTTTTAATTTCTTCCTATTCTTATTATTTTATTTCATTATTTTTTTTTTTTTTTTGCTGGTGCAGCATAAGCCATAGGCTTCCTTGCACCACGTAGATATTGCTAATACTAATATTAATACTGCATGATGAAAGAGATGGGGGGGGGAGTTTGCCAGAGCGTTGCTCTGGAGATGAAATGTGGGTTCCGCCACTTCAAGCCTCCAACATGCAAAGTTGCAGCATTGCACTGGTTAATTAGAGTCACTGCCACCTAGTACTGCCTGGTAACACAGAGGGGTAGCATTCCTCTGTGTGGTTTGGAAACCACACCTCGACTCCCGTTTACATTGGTTCATATTTGGGTTGTCATTTCCAGTATAGTAGGTGCTGTAGAAGGGATTATCAAATGTATCGATTTCTTTGAGTGAAATTAGGATAAAAAAGAAACCTGAAAAAACTTGGAAGACAATTTTTGAATAACTTGAATTTTATATCACTAGTATTTGCATAACTGTAATTCTAGTGTACGGTATATATGCTTTAGTGAAACTTCATTTTAGGGAAAGACAATCTGCTGGAACAGAGAAACACGTACAGAGAAACACATACAGAGAAAAGAAACTGATTAATTGCAGAACACAAAATGGTACTCTTATCACAGACTCAGACTCTGCAAATTTCAACATCTGAAAATCAGGCATCTGCAAGGTAACTTACTGAAGTGTTTAAGACTATAAGAAGGTTGAATAAACTAAATGGTGATGGCTTTCATATTGATGACAACTGAAGAAAAAAAATATAAATTGGGAAATGATGGATATTAGAGTGGTGTGGAATTATTATTCAATTTTTACTGCAATTCAGCCAACCTAGCAGTAAACCAAAAGGATGCATTATTGCTAAAACAGTCATGCTTTCTCTATGGTTTGTAGATTGCTGTTAAAATGTTAAAGAATTTATTACTGCATACAGAGAAAATTTTTGTTTATGGAAACTTGTTATAGAAGGTACTGTATTACAATTTAAGTTCCATAAATAATACAATGCAATATATATATATATATCTTATATAGTTTTATATGGTATATAATTTACATTATATACCATATAAAAGGTTAGGCAGGCGAAGGCAGATTACGAGAAATCTTTGGCAAAAGATGCTAAGAAAAACAGCAAGGATTTCTTTACTTATATAAACTCTAAAAGGAAGGGGGTGAATCTGATTGGTCCACTTGATATCGATGGTTCGACTGTTGATGATTCTGCTCAGATAGCAAACAAACTGAATGAGTATTTTGCATCTACATTCACGCATGAGGAGTTATTAAGTTTGAAAATAGCAGAAGGTTATCAAATTGAAGCAGGGTACTTAATGATTTTGTAATAACTGAGAGCAAAGTGGAGGAGAAATTGTTGAAGTCAAACATAAGAAAGGTACCTGGGGTAAATGGGATCTATCCAATTATATTAAAGGAGGCGGCAAAGCAACTAAGCAAACCCTTAGCCATAATTATGAGAGCATCCTTGGACTTAGGGGAGTTCCCCATGGACTGAAGATGTGCAAATGTATCCCCAATTCACAAAGTGGGATCGAAGGGTGACGCGAGTAATTACAGACCAGTTAGTTTAACTTCTGTTCCGGGTAAAATAATGGAGTCACTGAAAGATGCATTGCAGGATCATCTAGACAAGACTGCAGCAATAATTCAGACACAGCATTTGTCTTGCCTGACAAATTTGATAGGATATTATGATGTGGTTACAAAGGAACTGGATGAAAAAAATAATTTTGATATCATATATTTGGATTTCAGGAAAGCTTTTGACACTGTTGCGCATGGAAAACTATTGTACAAATTGGAGCAGAATGGTATTAAGGGTAAGCTGCTATAATGGATAAAAGGATGGTTGAGTGGGAGAAGACAGAGGGTGGTAATCAATCGGTGCTGGTCTTCGCAGACTAATGTTATTAGTGGAGTCCTACAGAGTTCGGTGTTGGGTCTACTGTTGTTTTGTATATCAGGCTTAGGTGTCGAAGTTTGCAGATGATACAAAGGTTGGCAGGGTTGTTAATGACACAGTAATGGCAGTGTGCTACTGCAACAAGATCTAGATAAGTTAGGCAGATGGGCTAAGAAGTGGCAACTGAAGTTTAACCTTGATAAATGCAAAGTACTGCATATGTGTAGAAGTAACCCCAGAGAAACGTACCAACTGTGTGGTACTACATTTAAGGTGGTAGAAAATGGAAAAGACCTGGGAGCAATTGTGCAGTCAGATATGAAATTTTCTGAGCAATGCAGACAGGCTGCCAGGGCAGGTCATGGGGTTTTGTCAATGATATATAGGAATTCTGCTAGCAGGGAAAAAGAGGTGATTGTTCCTCTGTATAAGGCAATGGTCAGGCCACGCCTTGAGTACTGTGTAGTGTACAGGTCTGGAGGCCTCATTTTAGGAAGGATGTAGATTTGCTTGAGCGTGTACAGAGAAGGGCAACAAGATTGGTAAGGGGAATGAAGGGATCCTCTTACCAAGAGAGGCTTAAGTTCTGCAAATTGCAGTGGCTGGAGACTAGGCACCTGCGTGGTGATCTGATTGAGGTGTATAAGGCCTTGAATGGGTTGAGCACGCTGAATCCTGATGGGATCCTTCCACTTGTTCAGATTACGAACCTAAGGGGGCATAAATTCAAATTAAGAAAAGACAGATGTAGAATAGATGTGCGGAAATTTGCCTTTAGCCAGCAGGTTAACCCCAGGGGCTCACATCTGGTGAGTATGGGATTGGCACACCCAGGGTCCTGAGCTGGATATCATCATACTTCTCTTTCTTGGTGATTCCCTTCTACTTTTGACTCTCTCTCTCTACCTCTCAGGGTAACTCAGGAATTTTTTTTTTTTTCGGCTGGTGCAGCATAAGCCTTAAGCTTCCTTGCACCATATAGCTAATAATAATAATAATAATTTGCTGGAACAAACTTCCATCTGTCATTGTGGAAGTTGATAGGTTAAATAAATTTAAGGAGGACCTGGACAGGCATTTGGAGGAAATGGTGTGATTTTTTTTTTTTTTTTTTTTGGCTGATGCTGCATAAGTTCATACACTTGCTTTCTTGCATCACATGCCACTACTACTACTACTAATTTGCCTCCAACTAGAGTAACCAATTGATGGAATAAATTTCCACTTGGTGTGGTAAAAGCAGTAGTTTGAATTAACTTAAGGGATTCCTCAAATTATTTACTATGGATGGCAAACAAAATGGGTATTTTGTTCTTTTTTTTTTTTTTTTATGGCTGTCATTCCTATTTTATAATGATTACAAATTAAATTATACTTGATGATTAATAATTTTGGTAAAACTACAGAACACGGTGCCCCCCCTTTGAAAATCATGTGCCTAACCTGCTATGGTTAGCGTTAGTTAGGGTGTTTATCCCACCCTTGCCGCTGTTTTAAAATCGGGAACTCGTTTTCCTATTTTAAAACAGCAGGAAGGGGGGGGGGAATAAACACCCCAAGACCATGGCAGGCTGAAGGTGCACCATGTTCTGGGGTATGGCGATACTTTTATATACATAAAACTGTAAAAACAGGGTTGTTTCTTTAGACTATATTTCCAATATACATATTAGAAATGTACTGGCCAAGTCCTTGTCATGTATAAAACGTGCGAAACCTATTTCTAAGAGAAAATGATTACGGCTTTCATTTATTCATTCATATTTAATCCCATAAGGTTTTTTTATACTATGTCAATGTGTCATATTTAATCCCTGTGCCAATCCTTGGCCTATTGACAATATATTCCAACAAAATCCGACATCCAGAAAGCTGAGAAATAACCAATTAACTGCAGCTAAAAATTGCAATGAGCAAAACGTTTTCGAAAATGAATATATTTAATATGTAAGCATACTTGTAAGTCAATCCATTTCCGCTACCAAATAACTCGAAAGCCATTAAACCGTCTACTGGTATATCACCCGAACCTTCTCTGGAAATTGCACTCGTCATGCTGGAAAAGTAAGAAACATTTAAATACAACACCACTGTCAAAATTTAATAAGAAACTTATCTTAAATTCTCCCGCACTACAATCACAACATGTGCAACTCAATCAACAGTTACTTCAATGTTAGGGAAAATAATGCCACCTACCGTACAAGAACGCACTTCGTATTGAATATTCACACGTAAATTAAATTTAACACGAACAAATCTGGTTTATTAACTTGCATTTGATAATCATAGTTGCAAATTACCAAATATTAAAAATAAATAAACACGTCTTTCGTTACGTACATTGCATGATGTTCACAATATTACTAAAAGCAGGCGCGGTCTGACAGTATGCGAGGCCAAGGCAACACGCTGACAGTGGGTCGCTCTGGCAACTATTGCCGTTTATGTCAAAACCAGCTGACCACCCCCGCACTAACTATTACTTGCAATGGAAAACTACTTAGTTTACAATTATTTTTTAAAATTTTATTATTTTTTTTTTTTTTTTGCCTGAACAATTTGATTTACAATGAGCAAAAATGTTACATTTTTAGGCATAGCCTGAGTCATGACAGAATAATGAACGACTAACGGTTGCAGTAACCGAGTGGTCAAATGCTAACGTGCAGAAGCACACATGTTTGAGTAACCGCGGTTTGGGCCAATGTGTCTAATAAATACGGTGATGTTCTTATCTTCTTTCTATCTTGTGAACTACTCTAATTTTATGTGTTGACTTGGCGCATTATAGCCTCAGACGCTGATGTGCCATAAAAAAAAAAAAATTTTTGTTTATACTTCGGCACGACCACCAGATCAGGAGTTTACAATAAATTATCATTACAAACATTAATCGTATTTAGCAATCACGGGCTTGAACCCCGGTCCACTCAAAGAGCGCATACTACTAGACTCTCACTCCAACAAACAAATAAACAAACAAACCTTTATGTTTTATTCCAGGGTATTAAACAAAATTATTTATTTAGTAATTTCAAAAAAAATATTAAGTAATAACTTAAAATGTCCTAAAACAGTAAAGTATAAAAAATGTGCATAGTAGATATTGCACGTTTCACTTGGAGCAACATGGACAACAAAAACCTCATAAACCTACGGAGAAAAAGCGAATTTGCAGGCCAAGCCGTGTAAGTGTAGTATGGATGGGTTTGTCATGTTTGTTAGCCGAATGATGGCCAAATGAATGACTCATGATCTGATAAAAAACAAAAAACAAAAAAAAAGACACGTGTGTGCACCATCCATATTCAGGGTGCTCTCTCTATGAAAGAAGGAGCGAATGGGAATGGAAGGCGTATAAATGCTAGGTAACATTAATGTTCTGTACGTGACCTGAATAAAGGTCAAAAAAAAAAAATCTTAAAACGTCCGTTTGCTTGTAGAATTGGCAAAAAAAAAAAAAAAAAATTATGATATTAGGGTCCCCCGTAAATGATTACATCTTCTCATATATTTATTTTGTCTGTAAATTGTATGTGTTCTCTCGTCGTCGATTTGCCTGTTTTGCTGAACAAAAAACCTTGTTATCTACTCCTGAGACCGACTAACTCAGCCACGGAGTGAAAAAAGCCCAATAAAGTTCCTCGCGTCATCGACGGGATTCGAACCCGGACCTTTTACACTCGGTGTAAGGAGAACGGTGACGATAACCATTGTGCTACACGCGCAGACCGTTCAATTGAAAGGTGTGTAAATGCGAATTGGAATGTTTGTTGTGTACTCGTGTAAACAGGTACCCCCCCCCTCGTGACCATGACTGCAGAGGGTAAACGCCTTTTACAAGCTCGCTAGTTCATCTGCTGACGCGACGCAATGCTGATTCCTTTTCCTAGGCGGCATGGTATCAGATGCCGACGCATGTTCCAGCAGGTTTGGCCTGCGTGAGAATGTCGCTCCTACGACGAACACGGCAAATCCTCCCACATATCTAGTCCTATGACATTCATCCCTACACCTTAAGGGACCCGCCCATTCTCTCCTCACCTCCTCTTCCATAATTTTGCCTTATGGGACCTACCACCCTAATTCTGTGTTTGCTTAACAGTCCTCCCTAGCAGAAGGTGGGTTGTGTCTGCAGGGGTGCCCTTCCATCCTCCTGCTCTTCCTATATAAAGGGGAAATTTTCTTCTCATCCACCCCCTGTGTTCCAAACCATCCTTCCCCTTTTGTTCCAAACTCAACACCCCATGCTCCTTTCAGAGTTTTTTCTTTCCCACTTTTACTCCTTGCTCCCTTCCATTTCTTCCTATTTCGTCTATCTTTATTTTTTATCGGTCCCCTCCCTGGCAAACTCTGGTGACTTCCAGGTTTCGTCCCTGCCAGGGTACTCATACACCTACTTATTAGCATTAGCATTACCATTAGCAGAGGCATTTGATGCAAGAAAGCAAGCTTATGCAGCATCAGCCAGAAAAAAATAAATAAATAATAATAATAATAAATAAATAAATAAATAATAACCACTTCCACTTCACCCCTCTGTTCGTTCGAAATACCTGTCCAGCTGAGCCTTAAACTTATTTAGGCTATCAACTTCCACTACAAGGGATGGAAGTTTATTCCACCAACCAACCACCGGCTGGCTAAAGGCAAATTTCCGTACGTCTATCCTACATCTGTCTTTCCTCAATTTGAATTTTTGCCTTCTCAGGTGATTATTCTGAACAAGAGGAAGAATCCCATCAGCATTGAGCATGCTCAAACCATTCAAGGCCTTATACACCTCTATCAGATCGCCTCGCTGGTGCCTAGTCTCCTGACACTGTAATTTGCAAAACTTAAGCCTTTCTTCGTAAGAGCACCCCTTTATTCCATTCGCTAATCTTGTTGCCCTTCTCCTACATGTCTTTGGCATTAACCTCCAACTGAAGTAGCTGTACAACCTTTACATTCTTATGTATATAACCTCTTCATATGATTCGTCTTTTTTCAAATCCGTAGGCCGCCGTAGCCTAGTCGTCAGGCGCGCGGGTACATAAGTACACGTGCCTTCTTGAGTGACCGGGGTTCAAGCCCATGACTGCTGAATACGGTGCTGCTTCTTGTATTCTGTGTATCTTGTAAACTCCTCTGACCGTTTGGTCGTCCCGGAGTATCCTACGTCTATCCTACATCTGTCTTTTCTCAATTTGAATTTATGCCCTCTCAGGTGATTGTTCTGAGCAAGAGGAAGAATCCCATCAGCATTGAGCATGCTCAAACCATTCAAGGCTTTATACACATCTATCAGATCACCTCGCTGGTGCCTAGTCCTCAGACACTGTAATTTGCAAAACTTAAGCCTTTCTTCGTAAGAGCACCCCTTTATTCCATTCACTAATCTTGTTGCCCTTCTCTGTACTCGTTCCAGCATCTCTACATCCTTCTTGAAATGAGGCCTCCAGACCTGTATACAGTACTCTAGGTGTGGCCTGACCATTGCCTTATGCAAGGGAATAATCACGTCCTTATCCCTGCTAGAAAAATTCCTATATGTCATCGACAATACACCATGAGCTACTCTTCCACCCCGTCTGCACTGCTCAGAAAACTTCATATCTGCCTGCACAACCACTCCAGGTCCCTTTCATTCTCTACCACTGTCAGTGTAGTACCACAGAGTTGATACGTTGCTCTGGGGTTGCTGTTTCCCATATGTAGTACTTTACATTTGTCAATATTAAACTTCATTTGCCACCTCTCAGCCCATCTGCTCAACCTTTCCAGATCCTGTTGCAGTAGCATAGTGTCAGTAGTGTCCTTGACAACCCTGCCAACCTTCGTATCGTCTGGAAACTTTGACATTAAGCTTGATATACCATCATCAATATCATTTATAAATACAGTAAACAATAATGGACCCAATACTGATCCCTGAGGGACTCCACTAATAACATTAGTCCACGATGAGCAGTGTCCATTGATTACCACTTCTCTCCCTCACCCACCGCTTTATCCATAGTAGCAATTTGCCTCCAATGCCACACTGCTTCATTTTGTGCAGCAGTCGTCCATATGCAACAGTATCAAAAGCCTTTCTAAGATCCAAGTATATAATATCAAAGTTATTTGTTATATAATATCAAAGTTATATAATATCAAAGTATATAATATCAAAGTCTGCAGTGGGATTTACTCAAAAATTACGAAAAGTGGCGAACCCACTGCTGTCATGGACGAGTTCACTTGGTAAGGAAGGTCCAGGAGAAGACAGCATTATGACGGTCACTTCATACACCGGCATGACGACAGGAATTCACAATGAACAGGGCGCTGACGACCTAGCTATTTCAAACCTTTGTGAACAGCATTTCCCACAAAAAATACGACACAGATATGTTGAGATGTTTAAGACATTATTATGAATAGTCATGTCAAACACTGATGGACATAATTTTAAATTTTGGGATATTACATATAAAAACGATTACTTAATTAAAAGTATGAGGCTATACGTGATCTGATCAACTAATGAATAATCAAATTAAATTAATACTTTACTACTTTCATACCATTTTAAATTTTGGGATATTACATATAAAAACGATTACTTAATTAAAAGTATGAGGCTATACGTGATCCGATCAACTAATGAATAATCAAATTAAATTAATACTTTACTACTTTCATACCACGTGTGAATATTCTGCAGACTCCAAAATTTATGCTTTCTAGGCGTTACCGCTGCCTATAACCAATATACTGTATAATTAATTGAAATGAATAAACTAAATAATACAAAAAGGGAATTAATTAAACTAAATCAATCAGAAAGACTGGACACTTACCTAGGGAGGTAACACAAAATCCTGCAAAGTTGTGTACGTTTATTTACTGAATGAACATCAAAGGAAATAATTCTTTCAAAATTTATTCATCATCTAAATTACTTAAATGTTACGAAGATAAATTTATGAATTGTTCTGCAAATATAAACATTTTCTATTTTTATGACAAAATTATAATCAGATAATCATCGTTTTAAAAGTAATTATTGAAATTATTGAAAATTAAAAAAATATAAACTGATTTTTAGATGGCGCGCAATGTTACTCATATTGAAATTGCTGTTATGGGTTATCAATCGTTAATTATATAGTCGTGAAAAGTGAAAGTAGTGTATACTAAATGGTTGTCTAAATCGTATATTAGCAATTGTCACACTCTTTTTAAAGGCACAGAGTGAAAAAAAGTGGCAGATTTAGGATAAAAGGTTTAAACGGTATGTAGAATGTTCAGATAAACCTTCAATTTCAATTTAATCATTATGGCTAAATACGTTGAATTATTTCACAATGTCGATTATTCAACTTTGTGATATTCAACAGACAGATTTTTTTCATGAAATAAATTTAGTGAAAGAATAAATCAAATTTAGGAAGCTAATTATTTTGAAACTAATAAGAGGCTGAATGTGGTTATGGGGTAATGTAAGTAGGCACGTTGCGAATCAACTCAGTACGCACCCACAAGAAGTGTACAATCGGTTGATAATTAGGGACCTAGAACACTCCCTCCTAAAATTTTGGATCGCATCCGTAATTCTTAATTTTCAAATTGGAAATTTTTATTTTAATGAAAATTTCCAATGGTTATTAAAATATTTTCTATTATATATAAAAATTAAATAATATTTAGGAACACTAGAATATTCGAGAATGTTTCAGAAAAGTATAGAAGACACTTGTTTGTGGTTAAATATTGTAGAAGATTCCTGAATGTGGTAGAATGTTGCAGATGATTCTAGAATATTCTAGAAAATGGGAATATTGTTTCAGTATTATAGAATATTGTAGGTGATTCTATAGTGTTTTGCAATAATACAAATTGAGGAGTTAGAGATGTAACTTGTAAAATCGAACACCCGTCATTCAGAAAAGGTGTTTGATGTAAGTTTTTGTTTCGTGATAAACATGGCAAGAAATAAGGAACTGAGTGTTGAAAAAATAAGTGCCATTATAACTCGGTATAAAGAAAGTTATTCCGTGACAAGTATTGGCAAAAACTGTGTGTCATTTAAAGGAATACAAACTACCATTGGATGATTCACGGAAGTTGGCAGTTTAAAGAACAAACCACGATCAGGACATAACAAAGAAAGCACAAGATAAGACCATAACACTGTACTGATTTATAAACGCAATCGGCGACTTACTGCACCTGAAATCCGAGCTGAATTCAATGGGAACAGACAAACCTGTATCTACATCCAGTGTAAAACTTCGTCTTAAACAAACAGAACTTCATAGTCGTGTAGCGGTCCGAAAACCCTTATTAAAAACGGAAAGGCGAAAGAAACATTTTGCTTTGGCTAAAAGCCACCAATTTTGGACAATTGAAGAGTGGAAAAACGTGCTGTGGTTGGATGAATTCAAACTCGAAATCTTTCCATCCAAGCGTGAGTTTATGTGAGACAATCAACTAAAGAAAAAATGGTGCCACATTGTTTAGCGCCTACAGTCAAGCAGGGTAGTAGTTTCATCACGAACTGGGATTGCTTCTATTTTTCTGGAGTGGGTGACATGGTCAGAATTTAAGGAATTTTAAGAAAAAAATTCTATAAAAACATTCTTGAACATAATGCAATATCCTTTGGACTTCGACTTTGTGAACGAAAGTTTATGTTACAAGACAATGATCCGAAGCACATCTCTAAGCTGTGCAGGGACTTTTTAGCAACTAAACAACGAGAGGGGTACTGCAAATTATGGTGTGACCACCCCAGTCGCCTGACAAATCCAATACGGGATTATCTAGACAACTGTTTCCCAAACTTTCTTTGCTCGCGGACACCTTTTGGCTTCGAAAAATAACCAAGGATCCTATATGCTAGCTCACTTAAATATGGAGTATCCCGGACGATGGTACCAAAAATTTATATCTCAGAACTGATGTTTACAATCTACCTTTTTCAGATTGACACAAAACATAATCGAATAATAAACTGTCACTATTTGAATATACAATCAACCGTACCTCACAGGCTACTAGTGTGAGAATGGCGTTGTTTTTTCGTCTCACAAAGCCTTTTAAACTTTAGAGTGATTGTAGACAACTGAATTCTCATGTCGAGTGCGATTTTTATTTATATTATGTTTTAAAAAATAACTTAAATTCAAAGTAGCCATTACAGAAATTATCCACGGATCCCCTCGGAACTGTTCGCGAATGAATCCCTTGGATCCGCGGAGCATAGTTTGGGAACCACTGATCTAGACCATCATGTCCATGAAGTCTGCCCACCTTCACAAAATTTATAGGAACTTTGCAGATCGCTTGGAATAATCTTAGTCAGGACACCATTTTAAAATTAATTGCCTGAATGCCACGTCTGTGTAAGGAAGTCATAAAATCTCGTGGAGGATATTTTGATGAAAAATAAGTATAGTTGTTTATATTAATCATTTCAATATTTTACTGTAAATTTTTCAACGCTTTCATTATGATATTAGGAACAATTCGCAAACTACGCAATATAAGGAAGCGATTGACTAACTCAACTAGTAGGAAGGGACTTTTTTAAATATAGCCTTGGTGGGTAGCGCAGTTGGTATTATTATCGTCTCCCCCACACCAGGTGAAAAAAACCTGAGTTCAAATGCTGTCAATGAAGGGAGGAAATTTTATGGGTACTTTGCACAACGTGGCAGAGTTAGCTGAAATTAGTCGAGGGTGGCATGGTTTTTCCTCCCGGAAACTCTGGGTTTTTTTCCATCAAACAGCAAGTCGACCATAGAACACACGCAGTTTACAGACATGTTATATACAGCGCAATATGGCCTAAGTTGCTAATACGTGTGATCCCTACAACAACTGTCATTTGCAATGTAAGAACTTTTTTTATTAGAAAAATAATGACTAATTAGAGTATTACACCGGAAACTCGGGTTTTCGTCCAGAAAACAAGAAATCGACCCCAGAACACGCTCATTTTACAGGCAGTATATACGGACCATTATGGTATAAGTAGTTGATGCGCATAAAACCCAGCCGATAAGGTTCGGTTTTATGAATTTCCGAATTGCTGAAAACAGTCATCACAGAGAATTGTGTAAACCATGTTGAAATGGCCACAACTGTTTCTGGAAATATTAGTTTTATACTCTTAAATTCTGCAGTCGTAGTGCAGCAGGCCTATTTGCATTGGGCTTACTTGCATAATGGTTGCTTAATTGATTATTAAAGAGTGGAGGGTTCGGAATTTTTGATACATAATCGAGTAGTAACATTTTCCTCCGGAGGTTAAGTTACGCATTTGCTTCTTTATATAGGCTTTGGGCAGGAGAGTTTCGATGAGCACCTCTCCATTTGATAATGGAGAAGTGCTCATCATTTAATACGGAGGGTCATCATTTACCATGTACCTGTATCATTAGGTCTGTCCTGAGGGCACTGATGTATAGCGTTCAGCTTTATGAGAACACTTTCCTCTAGCGAAGTCATATATGAAGACACAGTAATATAATCGACATCTGATTAGCACACGAAAAAAAGATGAAAAAGGGTGTACCTATCAGCATCCCATATTACAATAGACGTATTGTAATGTATTTCTGATGATATTCAATTTTCTCAAATGCAGTTTGCCAGTATGTTACATGCAGCTGGAAGTTGAGTTTATTACCAATACTAAATCCAGAAAATGGGTACTATTAAGAAAGTCTAATAATGCGATTTTTTTAGTTATTCGTATAAAATAATAAGATGAAGTGAGCACTTTCTAGAGAAGTGGTGTGCGAGTGAGTGAAATCTATATTTATGCTATTATTTAGAACTAATTGTTTATTATTTTCTTTCAGGCTATCATTTCGGAACATCTTAAGTACCAGCTGATGATGGGAGTTAAAGACATTGCCAGATTTATTATCTGGTTTATTATACTTATTGTTATTGGCTACCCAGTTGGATCATTCACCTCCTTATTTTATGTTTTATTTTCCCCGTTCTCCGCTTGGTTCGGCGAATGTGTAGGACCAGTTAATTTTCTCTTAAAATGTGTTCAGCTGCCTTTAACGTGCGCCAGGTACATGGTAAATGATGAACCTCCGTATTAAAAATAACCAAAAGAAGCACTTCAGTTACTTTATCATCTCAACAGAAGTTATCACAGACTGCGCATTTACACTTCTTATGTTGATCTTTTTCATGTGATAAACTGCTATAATTGAGAGATTAATGGATTTTAAAAGTGTATTTGTGCTGTTGGCAAATCATTTTACATGACTTATCATTCATTGTTTGTACAGACATTTATTTTATTTTATTATATACTTTATTCTATATACCTTGATATACCCTATTAAAATGGTTACTTTCTGAAAACCAAATAGTGCCAAAATATTGTCATTTGTCCAACTGTTATTAAAAAAGTTCGTATCCCTCTTTAGCTATGTTAGATACTGTTTTTGTTTTTTCAAACTTTTTGTTCTAGTAGTAGTAGTGGCAAATAATGCAAGCAAGCAAGCTTATGTAGCATCACCCCTCACTCCAAAAGTTTCATGCTTTCATTCATATTTCATGTACTCCTATATATAATTTTTATTTTATTTTTCTGGATTTATAACTGCTAAAAGCTTATTTCTTGCAGTCTTTGGTTTAAGAACATGTATATAGGAGTACACTGCCCTACCATTAATATCCGGACGCCTTCATATCTAAAAATAACATTTACAGAACACTAATCATGAATGCTGAAACTTTAACTTTTAGCCTTCATAACAGCATCCTAGTGTCCATGGAACACTCCAGTTTTTTATAAATATCCTCCGATTTTTTCTGCTATTCTACCTTTAAGGTGGCTACCAGTTCGCCTCTGTATTTTGGGCGGTCTCTCCTCACACCCCTCATGGTGGTCTAACTCATCAGAGGTTCTCTATAGGAATGTATGACATGGAGCATTGTCCTGTTGATATAGGTATTGGCCTTCCCCTACATGTTGCCACAACATACGTAAAGCATTATTGTCCAGATCGTCTAGCTAGACTTCAGCATTCATGGTTTTGTCCAAAACAACCAACAGCCCTAGACCATCACATTTTTTCCCCCAAACTTTACCGCTGAGACGATATGGCAGCTTTTCTCTGGGCATCCGCCACAGCACGATCCTTAGAATGATAATCCAGTCCATGACTCATCATTCCAAAGCACAACTTTCCACTGGTCTACGGTCCAAGAACTGCAGGCCTTACACCAAGTCAGACAGCATCTGGCTCTAGTTGGGGTGTTAATGGCTTCTGGATATCTGAACGACCGTGGTAACCTGTATCATCCAGCATTCTGCGCACTGTGCCGGTGCTAATGTGTTAAATCGTCTGAGGAGAGTCTTTGCAAGGCTCTCCTGTCACGTTCCATCAGATTCAGAGTTTTTCGAGTCGTTTTGCGAAAGTTTCAGCATCATTCCATTTCTATTTTCAGATCACATTACCAATCGTCGACAAGGGATCTTCAGTGCCGTTCAAATGTCACGTTCAGCCCGATTAGTTTGCGGTGCCCTACTATCATTCCGCGTTGGAAGCCTGTTGACTCCGTCTATCGCTGCATGTTTGTTCCATTAACAGTTGGTACTACTGTCTCCTCAAAGGCCTACAAGCATATTTATGGTTTTATCTGACACATGGTTATTGTGCAGGGCGTGACCAACTATGGACGGACTGATATCTGGATATTAATGATTAATGGAACGGCAGTGTATAAAGGCGTACTCTGAAAGTGCAATCATGAGGAAGTAATATACACAGGCACCACAAGCATAGGAGGAAGTTCCAACGTATGAGTGACAACCGAAACATGATTGGCCACCATATTCGATAATGGTCACAAAATATATTTATGTTATATATAATGAAGTAGCGATAAGTAATATTTCATAAAATATCACTGTTAGCTACGTCATTGCGTAAATCACAATTGATATATGTGACGCCTGTAAATTGAATGCGTTCTATGGTCGCTTTGCTGGACAAAAAAACCCTAGTTTCCAGGATGTAAAGACCACACTACCCTCTCGTGCCACCGACAAACTCAACGATGTTTTGAAAAAGACCCGTAAAAAGTCCTCACTTCATTGACGGGATTCGAACTCAGTTCTTTTCCAACCGATGTGGGAGAACAGTGAGAACCAAAAGCGTAGATCACATCTAGGTTGCACTGATTTCCATAGTGGCGAAAGAACTATTGAAGATGAGATGTTATCCGAATTGATATTCCCACTTTGATATAATTCTCTTAACCGTATGCCTGCTGGTATATAAAGCTTTGGGTATATGTGATATTGTTTGTTGTAGGATTTAGCCGCATCAGCGACTTGACCATATTGCGCCGTATGAAAATTATATCTGTAAATTACGTGTGTTCTGTGGTAGATTTGCTTCTTTGCTGGATGAAAAACTTGAGTTTTTGGGATAAAAGGCCCATTAAAGTTTGTCATCGACTGGATTCGAGCTCAGGTCTTTTCCACCCGGTGTAGGGAGGTCAGAAATTTTATTAATTGTGCTACCGACGAGGGCGTATATATGTGATATGTATTATTATTATTTATCCCTGATTGGGGGATTCCACTCCGTCCGTGATGGGTACTGCTACCAAGTACACAGGGTGATTGTAATGTCTGGTGTTATTGTTGGTCGAGGAACTCTCTGACTGTCCTATAGGTGTTCAGAATTGCGACTTTCTGGAGTTCCTTGTAGGTGTTCGCTGGGAGACCTATTGCTGCTCGACTGCTATGAAGGGATTTTGGCACCATACCGGTGGTTGACGCGATGATCGGGATGGTCGTTACTTCTTGCATATGCCACATCTCCTTGACCTCATGTCTCAGGTTAGTGTACTTCTTAATTTAACCTCATGGGTTTTCTGGACATTTCTAGTGTTGGGCACTGCTATGTCAATCAGGCAGGTAGCCTTTTCCATCTTGTCCACAAGAGTTATATCCGATCTGTTGTGCGGGGTGGTCTTATCCGTTATTATGGTGCGGTCTCAGTACAGCTTGTGGGTTGGGGTCTCTAGTACTGCCTGGGATTCGTACGTGTAGTATTGTACGCTTTCTTTGGTCAACTGGTATTTCCTCGCCAGTTGACACGATACTAGAGATGATGTATTATCCTGGCTATGTAGTCGTGTTTACGAGCGTACTCAGTCTGGGTGATCACCTTGCATCTCCCCTTGCATCTCAGGATGTAGTTTTTAATGGCGCATTGGCAGCCAAGGCCATAATGCACCAAGTCAAAGTTAAAAGGCCACTAAACAATTTGGCAGCCTAGGCCACCACGTCGAGCAATTTACTATTATGTAACAAAGGTATAAAGTAAAGTAAAAATATAAAACTTAGATCTTTGTATAAAAATTAATAGAGTGTAAAAAGATAAAAACGTCAGACATTTTGTCTCTGTCACCTAAAATCTGACTGAGTGTAAATGGTTCAGTCAGATTAATAAAAGCGGTAAAACACAAGCGTTGTTCTTCTATAAAAACAGGGCATTCTATGAAAAGATGACGGACGGTTAAAATAATGTTACACATCTCGCATATAGGTGGGTCATCCGCCCGCAGCAAATAGGAATGTGTTAGATGACTATGACCTACACGGAGCCGAGCAAGAACAACTTCCTCTCTACGAACGCTGCGTAGACTGAACTGTCATTGCGTAATTACAGGCTTAATGTGATGTAGTTTATTTGTGGCCTGTCCGTGCCAAGAATTTTGTCATTGGGGATGTAATTTAGAACGTATTATTTGCTTGTAGTCTGTATAGCTCCCCCTGTGATGTGTTGGATCGTTTCTGAAGCCAGGCGGCATCGTCGACATGTGTCATCTGACATTTCAGGCTCCTTTGCGATGTATTTTCTATAGTTTATAGTGTTGATTACCTGGTCTTGGATGGCCAGCATGAATCCTTCGGTCTCGGGGAAGAGCATCCCACTTGTGAGCCGTGAATTGGAAGCAGTGTTATCGATGTGATCTTGATGGAGGTCATTGTAGTGTCTGCCATGGAGTGTCTTCTTTGCCGATCTTTCTACCTTCGTTTCTTGTGCCGTCTGGGCGGGAGGGGGCTCCTCACTTAGGCTGAGTGGGGTATACCACTTATCTATCTTCCTTATTATTATTGCTCTTATATTATTTCTCCCTGATTGGGGGTTCCAACTCGTGACGGGTATTGCTACTAAGTACACAGAGTGGTTGTTGTTATGCCTGGTGTTATTGTTGGTCGAGGAACTTTCTGACTATCCTACAGGTCTTCAGGATTGCGACTTGCTAGAGTTCCTTGTAGGCGTTCGCTGGGAGACCTATTGCTGCTAGGATGTTATGTAGGGTCTTTGGCGCCATATCGGTGGTTAACACAATGATCGGGAAGGTTGTAACTTGTTGCATATGCCACATCTCTTTGATCTCCTCTCTTAGGTTCGTGTACTTCCTGATTTTTTCCCCATGGGTTTTCTGCAGGTTGCCAGTGGGTACTGCTTTGTCAATCAGATAGGTAGCTTTTTCCTTCTTGTCTACAAGGGTTATGTCCAGTCTGTTGTGCGGGATTATCTTATCTGTTATTATGGCGCGGTCCCAGTAAAGACTGGGTTGGGGTCTCTCTAGTACTGCCTGGGGTTCGTACTTGCAGTATGGTACACTTTCTTAGATTAACTGGTATTTCCTTGCTAGCTTCTGATGTATTATCCTGGCTATCCTTCGGTCTCGGGGAAGAGTTTCCTTTTGTGAGCCATCTTATCTATGTAGTCTTGATGGAGGTCGTGTACTGGGACTGCGCAAGTGTTAAGATTGTGACCATGTTCCCACCATCCAGCTTTGATTTTAGCAGGCTTCTCAGTCTCTGATGGTATTTCTCAGTCAGGCCGGCCTTGATCTCATTGTATGCTAACTTGTGGGCCTGCACCATCCCCAGATATTTGCATGTCTCTCCCTCTGTCATGGCTTCAATGTCTTCAACTGATAGTTTTGCTTGACTAAATGTCATTGATGTGATCCATGGGTTTGCATTTGTCTATACCAAATTGCATCCTGATGTTAGTGCTGAACTCTTCGGTGATCCGGAGTAGCTATTGGAGTTGATTCTCAGTTGCGGCATACAGTTTGGTGTCATCCATGTGCATCAGATGAGAGAGGGTGTACAAGTTCTTCCTCCCTCCTTTTAGGGTATATCCATACTTGCCATCATTGAGCATGGTGAACAGTGGGTTGAGTGCTAGACAGAACCATCGTGGGCTCTCGGCATCTCCCTATAAGATTCTTCATCTTCTGCTGGGTATCGATCTGGTCGTGATGTTCTCGCCCCTGATGGTCCTCCATTTTGTCATGGTTGCTGCTAGGAAGTATGTCAGTGTCGGGTTGACTTTGTAGATCTTCAATGTCTCTATCATACAACTATGAGGCATGGGGTCGAAGGCTTAGGTAGTCAGTAGATATGTTGGGGGTTCAAACACATTTACATAAAGTCTAAATGGTTTTAAACTCAATTGCATAATACCTGGAGTGATTTAAACTCAATTGCATACTATACTCCAAGTACAGGTGTGAAAGTGATAGTTAGTTCTCATTTCTCTCCCTAGATGGCGCCACTTGCTTACCGAGATTTTTTTTTTTTTTTTTTTATTATCATACTTGAGTCTTTTCTTGTGTGCATGTAAACTTTTTTGAAAATACATTTTATTACAGTATATCTTCTTAAGTTGTGTGTAAACCTTTTGATGACTTCCTCCATCACTTTTTATTTACTGAAGCGATAAACATATCAAATAATGTCATCGGAATATTTGTGTTAATTGTGTAATGTCGCAGTAAGAGCCACTTTTTATTTTTAAAAGTGACAAAAAATATTTTCTTTCGCAGTGTCTTCTCATAGATTTAAACCTTTATTGACCCTTTGATAAAAAGAAAACTCATTGTCTTGTCGTAGTGTTTATTAACTAATCCACCTGAGTCTTTTTTTCTTGTGTGTGAGTAAAACTTTTATAGGTTCGTTTCCTTAGAGATTCAATATGAAGATACTTTTTTTAATTAGAGCCTTTTTATTATTATTGTCTTAACTTATGTGTGTTAACCATTTTATTGACTCGTTTCCTTAAATCAAAAACTCAAACACCAAAGAAAACTTCTGCTTTTTAATGAACAATTTTTAAAAAGGTACATCTATGAACAAACAGTAACATTTTCAGATGTGTGGAAGCAGTCCATCCTCCAATCTTCAAGCTGCTGTTCCGAGATAATAATAATCACTATCAGGATGATGACAAATATAAGTAGTGCGATGTCTTCGACACTGTCCATTCCTACCTGTGGAGATAGAGAAATGTTAGCAGACTATTATAATCCTAAAGTAATAGGTAGTTTCAGTTCTATTGATGCTCTTCAAAAACATACTAAATTACCCAGACGTGTTGTTCGCGAATTCCTAGCTAGTCAACCTACTTACGTGAGACATCGACAGCAAAGAATTAATTTTCGGAGAAACCAAATTAAAGTTCCCGGACTTAATCACACTTTTCAATGTGACCTAGGTGACCTGTCGGCTCTCGCCGACTCAAACGATGGATATCGTTACCTTCTGGTTTGTGTGGACTGCTTCTCGCGATATTCTTGGGTCAGAAAACTGAAAAGCAAAAAAGCCAACGAGGTGGTGCAGGCATTCAAATCTATTTTCGAAGAAGAAACACCATTTTGCGTTAACACCGACCAAGGAAAAGAATTCACTAATGCTCCTCTTCGTCGGTTATTCCTTTCCCTTGGTATCAATTTCTATACAACAAGATCAGAAAAGAAGGCAGCTATTGCCGAACGGTTCATACGTACACTCAAAGAAAAAATTTATAAGTGGATTTCTTATTCCAAAAGTCAGAAATATATTCACGTACTCGACGATATTGTGGCTACGTATAATCGTACTACCCATCGTTCTATTGGTATGGCCCCTGTAAAAGTCACACTTGCTAACGAAGAAGAAGTGTATAATAGACTCTACTACAACCGTACCAAAACCCTGAAACCGAAATTTAAAATCGGAGATAGAGTTGTTTTGAGCAGCGGGTCTCACCCTTTTCGCAAAGGTTACTGGGGGAATTGGACGAGAGAAGTGTTTACTATTACACGTGTTTTGAAGCGTAACCCTGTTGTGTACAGTGTGACAGGCCGTGATGGTGATCAGATAGAAGGAACGTTTTACGAAACACAGTTACAGAAAGTTAACTTTGACGATAATGTACCCCCTGACGTCTACCCCATCGAAAAGGTACTTAAACAAAAGACAGTCAGAGGACAACGTCAGTTATTAGTCAAATGGTTAGGCTACCCACAAAGCTTCAATAGCTGGGTCAGCTCACAAGATGTTTTTCCTTACACTTCCCAGTAACGCTAGTATGGATCTACATCCCAGAAATTCTCAGTCACAATTCACAGTGGAACTGCCTAATGCTGTTTCTCTCTCTGGCAAGTGGGAAGTAGCACTTGCCGAAGTACACTTCCCTCTTTCATGGGATAATATCTCCGATGGATGGAACATATTCACTCTGTACCCCAAAAAGAAAAAAGAAGTCAGAGCGATGACAGTATTAAAAGAAATGTATACCAATTCCTCAAAACTTATCGATGATATTAATTCTGTCGACAGTGACATTCAACTGAAAGTGAAAACTGACGGAACGAAAGAACAGTTCACGTTAAGGGTGAAGAACGAGAGTACTGTGAAAATCTCTAAAGCTTTTACACGGGTTATAGGTCTCGATAGGGCATTTAGCGAGGATCAAGGAGGGTTCTATATTTTCCGAAATTATCACGTCGGCGAGTGGCTTTCCAAGAAGGAAATCACATTGCCTAAAGAAGCATCCAATAGAACGATCACATATCGGGGTGTGAAAGCAGAAGCTGTTCAGGTCTGTAAACTGCCACGAGGGAGCTACAAAAGTATACCACAGGTGCTTAACGCCATGATGAAGCTGGCACCCCAACTCGACGCAAAAGTGAACTCCATAGGTATAGTGTCTATCGAAATCGATCCATCGGTTTACCTTCGCTTCCCAAAAACAGGGCTCGGTCAGATGCTAGGTTTCGAAAAACTAGGCAGAGACTTAGAAGGTAGAGTTTACGCTAAGTACCAGGCAGATATATATAGGGGTGTCAGTTCCTATTTCGTCTATTGTAACCTAATTGAGGATCAGGTTGTAGGCGATACGAAAGCGCCACTGTTACGTGTCGTATCGTTTTCCAATAACGGAGAGTTCTCGCATTTAGATTATTACCCACTCCAGTTAAACACGTTCCATACAGTAACCATCCAAGTGCGTACAGATAGCGGTGAATTCGTACCGTTCAGTGAGGGAAAGACTACAATTAAACTCCATTTCCGTGAACGATGAATGCGTACGTCCATTACTACACAATGCAAGCAGGGGGGAACCCCTACTTCGCTGGGCCCTCCATCCAGAGAGGTCACGGATTAGGAAGCATTTTCCGAACTGCATTCCGCTTTCTCACACCTATACTCAAACCTGCAGCAGCTTTCATCGGTCGACAAGTACTCTCGGCAGGACGAAATATCGTTGATGATGTTATATCAGGTGTTCCACCTAAACGTTCGTTTTTAAATCGTGTATCAGAAGTCGGGCAAGCCATTAAAGACAAGGTGCGTAATCAGAGAGGTGGTAAACGTAGACGTCGCGATATTTTCGATGGAAGTTATGATGTCTGAGCTGGATCTTTTCAGTAAACCTGCCACTAATATGTGTGTCGAACGGTCGTCGTATATTACTTTCCTTCCTCTGGCATCTGTAGATAGTGTAGGCCCGATCGAATTCTATATTCCGGGGACTTCGGAAGAGTATCTAGACCTCGGGAAAAGTTATTTGCGGTTGAAGGTGCGAATCACCAGAAGCGATGGAAAAGATCTGGAAGAAAATGATAAAGTAGGAGTCGTTAACAATTTCTTTCACTCTCTATTCAGTCAAGTCGATCTCTTTGTACAAGACAAACTGATTAACCCATCATCGAATACGTACCCTTATCGTGCATACCTGGAAACACTTCTTAACTATGGACGGGAAGCCAAGAATTCGCAACTGACAACTGAGATGTACGTCAAAGATCAGTACACCGATGTTAAACAGATGTTCGAGAAGGACGACAGTGGTATGTACCAACGATTGAAATTCTTCTCAAAATCGAAAACTGCAGAGATGTTAGGAAGACTTCGACTCGATCTGTGTCACCAATCTAAATACATAGTGAATAACGTCTCCCTCCGTTTACGACTGGTAAGAAGTTCCCCCGAATTTTGTTTGCTTTCCAACGATTCGTCGACTGCCAAGTTGAACATTATGGAAGCAACGTTATTCGTACGTAAAGTGAAATTGAATCCTCAGATTCAACTAGCACACATCAATGTTTTAGAGAAGAACCCGATCGTGTACCCTATTAATCGCGTGAACGTGACATACTTTTCTATTCCCAAAGGAATGGTAGATTCCACACGTGATAATATATTCCTAGGACAAATTCCATCGCGCGTGATTGTGGGTTTGGTGTCGAGTGAAGGTTTCAATGGATCGTACTCTCGTAATCCTTTTAACTTCTCTCACTTCAACCTGTGTTACTTACAAGTGACTGCCGATGGCATTCAGTACCCGTCAATACCTCTGACTCCCGACTTCAAGACAGGACAGTATACGAGATCGTATCTGTCACTCTTCTCTTCATTAAATAAATGGACGGAAGACACCGGAAACGATTTGTCATATTCCGAGTATCCACTCGGTAATGTATTGTACGGTTTTGATTTATCGCCAGACGAAAACGCGATTGGTGCACACATTAGTGCTCTGAAACGGGGGAGCGTACGTCTCGAACTGAAATTTTCATCACCATTGCCTGAAAACGTCACGTGCGTCTTGTACAGTGAATTCGAGAACGTGGTTTCGCTGACAAAAGACAGGTCGGTTCTTCTGGATTATGAACACTGAAGAAATAGCACGTTTGTTGGAAAGTGTTGTTAAAGATTACCCCATAAGTGTATGTGCTCGCGACGAACTGGCTACGAACATTCTTAGTAAACCGTTTCTTCTAGTCGTCAACACCGATCCATCCGACAGACCAGGAACCCATTGGATAGCTATTTACCTCGGAGAAGAAGAAGAAGCCGATTACTTCGACACGTTTGCCCGCCCCCCGCCCGAAGATTTTGTGGCGTTTCTGAAAAGGCAAAGTCGCAAGTGGACTCATAACAAGACTGTAATACAACATCGGGAATCTATAGCTTGTGGACTGCATTGTGTTTTCTTTTTAACCCATAGATGTCGCGGTATTACTATGAGACAGATTGTTAACGAATGTTATTGTAAAAATTTGTGGGGCAATGATATCATTGCTACTTTAGATGTAATCGATCACTTAAATAAACAAATTTAAAAAAAAAAAAAAAATTGTGTACTCACATACTTATCCACTGTATTTTCTTTCCTCTCAAGCGACGGGGAGACGTCAGAATCGACGGCTTCTTCCTTGCACGTTTGGGCGCGCGCTTTTCCCCGGCCGCCGCGGGAGGGAGCACGAGGGCCTCCTCCGGAGGCCCGCTTTTCTTCTTCAGTCCCAGAAAAGCCTGCAATGTTTGAAGGTAGGCCTTCACCTTGGATTCGATCGACATGTCCTGTCTCTTCAGAATCTCGGACATCTCTTCGTCCAGAGAAATCATCCGTTGGTGTTCTGGTGGTGCCAGTAGTAAATATTTTTTGAACGAGTCGTTCATTTTCTTATTAGCGATGTTATCAGTGGAATTATCAGACTGCCCAGTAAGGGAAACAGTGCACCTCCCTGTTGGGTAATAAGTCTCCGTCGCCTTGTGAAGGGGACTGTTTTATCCGCTAGAACACGTAACAGCTTCTTTTTGCGCTGCAGTCTACGAAGTTCTTGTGGAGTGATTGGTATGTTACCTCTTAGTAAATTCTTACACAGTTCGCACAAAACAGTGACCTGAGAGTGCGATGTCTGTCTCAAAATTGTATTTGCTTGCTTGGGGCTGGCACCAGACAAAAACCTGATGAAGTCACTATGTTTTCGGAGTCTTTTAGCCATGAAGGTACATAAGTAATTGACGGGCCGTCCTCCGGTAATATGCACGAGCGCAGACGTAATTGTTCTGGTGTATCTTGTCGAAAGTCCAGTAATAAATATGAGAACGGTTTTTCTGTGGCCTCCTTATAAATATCGACTAGAACACTCGAACGCCCTGGAAATACTTGCGAGGCTAAGTGAGATATTTGTCGGGAATCTCTGGGATTTTTAAAAACGATTAAATAGTGTGAGTTAAGACTGATGGTCCGATATTGACTACCCTGACAGAACAAATTTTGGGAGAGAAGACAGATACTTGTATTCCTGTGATGGCTTCCTTTAATGAATATTTCAGCGATTTCGGAACTGTCTTTTGCAGCGTGTAGGAGATCGTCGATTATGATTAGATTTCTGACATGTCTATCGACTTCGGGCAGTTTCAAGCCTTTTACGAATTCAACCTGCGGAAACTGTAAGAACCGATCCTGCTCTTCAGAGTAGCAGTAAATTATTCTCTCCGGAGGGGGTGAAATTAACTGTTTGCTGTTTTTAATAAGGGACAGAATGAAGGTTGTTTTACCGCTTTGAGTACCACCGGCCGCGACACATGTGAAGGGGTGGATAAACGAACACATAGTGACAGTGTTATAACCGACGAATCATTTTTGATTGTGTTTTTCACGGAAGTATCCATATGGGAATGTACGGGTGTCCTCTCCAACTATGCGCTTCTTAAATGTGAAACCATACCGCCTAGTTAACGATGTATGGAGTAGCTTACACTGCCATTTGTCACGTTTCACGTTGAACGGTACAGGAAAGAGGCCCAGCACCACCTTTATTTGATATGTTTATAAGAACCAGATCGATTGTGAGAGAGTCTGTTATCAGAAAGTCACTTCGCGACTGATCTACACTGAAAAACGCATCCATAATTCTATCTATTGTCAGTTCTGATATCTTCATAAATGGAAGATTAATCGGTGTTTTTAGGGAGTCGGCGTTTACACATAAACGAACATGGCTAAATTCTCCTCCCTTGTTTACTTGTCCTATAATTAGTTTAAACATTTGTTTGAACAAAAGAAAAAATTGTTCCCCTGCAAGCAAATGTAAGTCTCGGTATTTGCACTTGTACGTTTTATACATAGTTTTATATTTAGAGGAATACTTCTCTGGCCCTTCACTGATTTCGTAGAATCGTTCGTATGTTTCGTCACCACCACCAATTTGAATCTGAAAAGAAATGAAAAAAAAAAAAAATACTTAACGTTTTTGGAATTCGGATTGTAATTCTGCATATGAGATTCTGAATAAGACTTACAGGTCCTTCGTTTGATCCTCCTGCCCTCCCCTCGACACGAGGAGACAATGAAAAGAATTCTGCATTCTGAAAATGAATATTAAGCATTGTTATAAAACTGCATTTTTATCCCGTTTAAAAATAAAGAGGGATAATATAGGAGGAAAGTCACTCACCTCAGTATACAGTACAGTATTCGTATACAATATTTCAGCTTCAATAACTTCTGCAAGACGGACAGCTTCACACTCCAGTGAACTATCATCACACATGTCCATTTTTTTTTTTTCGGTAACGATTCTGTGACTGTGGTCGCTTTTAAAGGCTCTCCAGTAGCTTTATGACATTCTCAGTCATTGATCCTACTATTTCGTCAAAACGAAACTTGTTCGGAAATACTACAGACATCCTGTAAGTGGGTTTTAAGGTCAAAAGGAAAATAGTTTGTCATTCTGTAAGAGCTCCTAATTAGATAATTTCCAATGACACACTTCTTCTTGAGTAATATTCTTAGTCCATATCTGGGTTGAAGGTTGTTTTATTGGGCAATTTCCGATGACACACTTCTTCTTGAGTAATATTATTAGTCACATATCTGGGTTGGGACTGCTTTATATATGACTGTTATACGTTACATTTGCCATTTTTCAGCAACTGCTAAGATGAGTACCGCTCCAAAGAAGAACTATGTGTTTTTTCGTCGCCTCAGTTCACGCACTATTCTACGAGTTCTCCTGCTTGATTTCGAAGTATCGATCGTTTTGGAATGCGCTTCGAGTTATCTAAAACTAACGGTAGATCAGTGGAGTAAGATAGCGTTAAAATGGCCTGAAGTATTACTATTAGTTCGGGGTCGTGCACATGAAACTATTACATTTACAGATGGCTTGGAGATTGAGACAGAAGCTGGTCGTGCTACGATTACCAATGGTGAGCTGTGTGATTTTAATCTCGACTTGGATGAATGTGAGTCTCTTTCACAAAAAATACTCTATGTTGACGATTTTGTATCTGTGCTTGGGAACGAAGCTAAACTATTCACGCTGATGCAAGAATCAGTGATGGAAGTACTACACACAGCTCGCGAATGTTTACGACTGCGTCGACAGTTCACCACCACCAGTGATATCACATTTCAAGAAGCCTACGAGTATATGGTTCGACATCTGATTCCGTATAACGTTGTAACAGACTTTACGGCTAGATGTACTTTGCAGCAGAAAGAACCAGAAATTAATCCTTATAATATTCTGCAGGCAGTAGTTGGAATGATATCAGAGTTAAGGAAGCGTTATATTGAACGTTATGCTCATTTATTCCCATTTCATTGAACTGTGTCTTTTGATTGCTTGTGTTCTCGAAATGTTACTGTTTTGTTCATAGATGTACCTTTTTAAAAATGGTCATTAAAAAGCAGAAATTTTCTTTGATGTTTGAGTTTTTTGATTTTAGGAAAAGTGTCAATTAAATGGTTTGTCATCATCCTGATAGTGATTATTATTATCTCGGAGCCGCAGCGTGAAGATAGGAGTATGGACTGTTTCCACACATCTGAAAATGTTACTGTTTGTTCATAGATGTACCTTTTTAAAAATTGTTCATTAAAAAGCAGAAGTTTTCTTTGGTGTTTGAGTTTTTGATTTTAGGAAACGAGTCAATAAAACGGTTAACACACATAAGTTAAGACAATAATAAAGAGTTACAATAATAATAAAAAGGCTCAAATTAAAAAAAATGTATCTTCATATTGAATCTCTAAGGAAACGAACCTATAAAAGTTTTACTCACACACAAGAAAAAAAGACTCAGGTGGCTTAGTTAATAAACACTATGACAAGACAATGAGTTTTCTTTTTATCAAAGGATCAATAAAGGTTTAAATCTATGAGAAGACACTGCGAAAGAAAATATTTTTTGTCACTTTTAAAAATAAAGTGTCTCATACTGCGACATTACACAATTAACACAAATATTCCGATGACATTATTTGATATGTTTATCGCTTCAGTAAATAAAAAGTGATGGAGGAAGTCATCATGCTGGGACATTACACAATTAACACAAATATTCCTACAAGAATGCGTGTTATTCTTCTGGAATTATACAGTTGGGTGGAATTGAAAATGTATTTTCTTTTTATCAAAGGCTGAAATTTTCTTTGGTGTTTGAGTTTTGGATATTAGGAAATGTGTCAATAAAAAGGTTTACACACAACTTAAGAAGATATACTGTAATAAAATGTATTTTCAAAAAGGTTTACATACACACAAGAAAAGACTCAGGTATGATAAAAAATTAAAAGAGAGAAATATACGTGGTGCCATCTAGGGACAAAAATACGAACTACAAAAAACCCGGTAAGCAGGTGGCGCCATCTAGGGAGAGAAATGAGAACTAAATATCATTTTCACACCTGTACTTGGAGTATAGTATGCAATTGAGTTTAAATTCCTCCAGGTATTATGCAATTGAGTTTAAAACCATTTAGACTTTATGTAAATGTGTTTGAACCCCCAACATATCTACTGTAGTCGATGTTGGCCGTGCGGTGCTTCTTTTAGGTTTGCTCAATAACTGCATCGTCAATGGTCAATTGCTCCTTGTATCCTTTGTTCGTCTGCTTACATTCCTTTTGCTGCTCGGCCATGATGTTCTGGCTCTCCAAGTGGTCTGACATCTTCTTAGTTATGCAGCTTGTCAGGATGTTATACATCGTTAGGAGAGAGATGATCGGCTGTATTTCGCCGGGTTTCTTGTATCCTGGTCGTTAGCCTTCAGTTATGTGATTCCTTGAATCAGAGACTCTGGACTTGTGTCAGGGTGAGTCATTATCTCATCTGGGTGAAATGACTTAGCATGTCGTAAATTTGTGTATTAACTCGAATGGTCTATTTTTTTCAGAACGGTTGTCAGGTTTTTTTCGTGGGGAACTTTATTAATATTCAAAGTAAGGGGTCTAACCGTAGCATTCTCCTAAGTAATTGTGTTTGATTTTGTGAAGAATATCCTTGGTTCGTCTCTATTTCTCAATTTCTATTTCTATTTTAATTTTTTTTTTTTTTTAATTTAAAGTTGGTTCTATTAGAGCTACCTTGAAATTTCATTTTCAGCTAAAAAATTTAATATTAAGGGCAATTCCTCAACGTTCACGATAATCATTATTTTCATCTATTTAATTTTGTTGCATTTCTGTCCATCTTTAAGTTTCACGTTGTAATACATTATGTTAAAAAAAAGTACAATTTGGTATGAGTTAACAAGTTATGCAGTAGTGGAAAAGAAAACCTAAAGAGAACACAATTATTCTTCGTTTTCGTAAAAATATTTTCTCATCGTGTTAAAAAAATAGACAATGATATTAAATGACTATTATTTTACAGATAAATTATTAATTTTTTTCCTCACCTGATATCTTGGGAATTTATAGCGTTCAATAAATGGTTTCTGCTTCTTATCCATGCTGGAACATAAGGATGTGGAGATTCAGTAGAAGATAACTTGAGAACCGGCTTATCCATTGCTACCTGCAGACTTAAAAGTGTATTGATTACTAATAACTTCGTTGCGTGTTCTGTCCAGGTGGTCAGTGTTACGATCGCCTTGATGAAGTCTATATATCGTCGTTACTTAGAATCTCCCATCGTCTGGGGGGGTAGGGGGAAGTGACGGGTATTGAGTAATGACAGAAAAAGTGCAGTGTCCAGTGGAAATGCAGATTAAACTGTATGAACATTTCTTTCTTAATATGTTGCAGAAGCATTTATTTAGAATTTCATAAAAAGATAATTACCTAAAAAAATCTTTATTGTGGATAAGTCAATGGAAGTTTTCTCTCTTATACATTTGGTCATTTTTTTTTATAAGAAAACATTTATAATGAGTATCACTAACACCAGTAAAATTCAAGAGACTTGTTATGTACGCACACACAGGTTACACTCGCTTACACTCCCTTGAAGAGAATCTGTTAATTAATGTACTTAAAAAACAAAGAAGTCAACGTTCAGTTGACTAGACCAAACCTTAAAACTGCGGTTATGGTCAATTAGGACTTACTAAAATATATAAGCTCTCAAATAGACTATTATATTGAGATAAAAACTAGTGGAATGATTTGGAGAGAAAGATTGGAACTATCGTAAACAAAAATTTGTGGATATAAAACAAATGATAATAATAAATAAATATAATTATTTATTTACATGGAACAAATCAGATATTATGGGGGCGGATTATATTGAGTTGTCCCTTAATGGATTACTTGGTTAGCATCTTCAGTGCAATCAGTAAATATTAGTCATATCCAGACACTCAGTAAATTACTTTGATTCCTTAGTGTTACTGTAAATAAGTAGGCCAGTAGATACACTCCAGTTTATTGAATGGATTACCAAAACTTTCGATTAATGATATGGAGTTTACAATGATATTCGCTGCGTTATCACTTTATCATTCATGAACCTGTTTTCGTGCTCACAGGCTGTACGACAGAAGCTTATCGCCTTTTCTGAGAATTAGAGTAGACATTCTACTCTCTGAAGTGTTATATGTTGTCGTCAGGACCATAACATTCAGCCTTTAAGGTGCCAGTTCATCGATTAACCTCCTTATGCTATTTGACAGTGGACAGAATATCGATTTGATAGTTGATTGATGGATTTCTACTTCTCATTCAACTAATTTTGGGGATAGACAGCCATAATAGCGAGAACGTCTTTATTTATCCACATCAGTCCTTTGGTAAATCTCCATATTTTATTGACTCAATTTATTTCTCTAATGCAGATAAAATATATACTACTATGTCACAATAACTACTGCTAAAATAGCAGTTGTCAAACTTTTTGGGTGGCGTTCCTTTCATTCTCTGTACTTAGATTATCTTCCAGCTCTTTCCTAGAATTAAAAATTTTAATATCGAGAAAAGAATAAATCAGAAGTTCCCTTAACTACAATATCTTTCACTTACCTTTGGAAAATAAAGTTTTGCAGAACATAAAAGAGACAGTAAGTCTCTTTGATATACTCCTGACCTTGCTATACATGTATATTAAATGTTAATTTGATAATTTAATTTTGTTAAACTGAAGTTTTAACATAAAGTGTGAAAATTGCATTGTTATTATTAACAAAATGTGGTTGCATAATTATAGGAATTAATGTTTATTAATGCTATTATGTGCATAATAACAAGGCCTTTTCGGTTGACACAGTGGCAGCGACTTTCGTTTCAAGTGTTGTGGAAAAGGTTAGAATCTTAGGTCAGAAATCTCTGTTGGAATTCTGTTAAGATGAAAGGAAGTTTAATGGATTATATTATTTCACACTATGGGCGTGAAAATTGGAGTTTTTCATCCAGATAAATAAGTAAACCGATCATATAATTCCTTTTCAAAAGAAAACAATGTTTTCTTTTTGAAACTATTGTTGAAGTCACTTATTTTCGAAATTATTTATTATCTACTCACCTACTGCCCTGGTAATGATGGTCAACGTGGGGAGGCCTTGATTTCCAAGAGCCCAGATAAACATAACAACAGAACCGAATACTACACTGCATAAACCCAATACTTACACATTCTGAACTATAGACATCACAGAAATACTATGCAGAGTTTGGGGAAATCCCTGGTTCCCCGAGACAATTAACACTATGTCACTAGTGGCTCTTTCCTAGCCTCACGGTCGTTTTTGGTCCAGAACAGAAAAAGCTGCCTTAAATAGTACACGCGTTTGAGTTGACTATGGTTCTAATTCACTCAATTGATAAATACGTGATTTTCTTGTACGTCTTTTCTTTATCGTGTGAATGAAATCACTAGTGAGGAGGGTTACTGAGAATGAATTCACTCCTCTGGCCCTATGTAGCTGTCCCGGAATACAATCAAATAATTTATTTTTACTTTAAAAATCAATATATCTAGCAAGAAATGGTCTGTTTAGTTTGCTTCCCGCTATTATAGTTTTAATAATGTGTTATTTCATAGTAATGTAATTCTTTCTTTCAAATATAGTTATCATCCATGGTTTCAATATTTTAAAACTATATTTCCATTTTAAATTCCTTTTCATTTTATCTTGTTTATTGTTTCAATATTTTCTTTTTGGATGTATTCTTACGGATTGTGATTTTTGAGAGAATTCAAAAAATTATTAGTAATTTTTCTTATAAGCAACAGACGCTAGAAATATTTTTCTTGTCTTTTTGTGTGTGTGTGTGTGTGTGTGTGTGTGTGTGTGTGTGTGTGTGTGTGTGTGTGTGTGTGTGTGTGTGTGTGCTATCTACGGTATATTACACTGAGTGATCACTGATTTATGATCACCTACCTAATACTTCGTAGGTCCTCCTTTTGCCCTCAGCACAGCAGCTATCCGACGTGGCATTGATTCAACAAGATGTCGGAAGCGTTCGGGAGGTATGGCCAACCAAGTTGTGTGTAATGCGGTCAGCAATGCAGGTATGGAGGTGATTGGTGTATCCAGACACCTGATATACCTTTCCATAGTGTTCCACAAGTGCTCTACGGGATTGATATCGAGGGAGTTCGAAGGCCAATCGATATGCTGAAAGTCAGAACTGTGTACCTCAAACCATTCCTGCACAACAGGTGCCCGATTGCTCGGCGCATTGTCATCTTGAAAGACACTATTGCCATTCAGGAAAAAGTGTAACATAGCGAGGTGTACACAGTCAGCAAGCAGTTGATGATAGCGGAGACCACTGATACGTTGTTCCACATGCACCAGGGGTCCAAGTTCCTGCCAGTGAAACATGCCCCACACCATACAACCTCCTCCACCAGCCTGCACTTTTGATACCATTGCATGATGGATCAAGAGCTTCATGTTGTTGACACCAAATCCGTACACGACCATCCACGGTGTGGAGTAAATAACGTGACTCATCCGACCAGCACACTTTCTTCCAGTCTTCTAACGTCCAGCTTGCATGCTGTTTGCACCAGGCGAGTTTTTTATACCGATGAACCTTGGTTAGGAGAGGATGCCGTAGGGGGTCCTCTGCTGGTACAGCCCATACGTGCGGGCTTGCAACGCATGGTCATGCCAGATATTGTTCCGGGTTGGCCCATGTTGTATTGGGTAGTCAACTGTTCAAAATTGCTGCGCCTGTTCGCCTGTACGAGTCGTCGGACCCGGCGCTCACCTCTAACATCAGCCTTTCGCTGACCTTTGCAGTTTTGCCGTAGGGTTATTATTTGACCATTTGACGCCAGTCCTGGTACACGTTAACTACGGCGGCTCTCGAACACCCCACTAGTTCAGTCGTTTGGGAAATCGACGCACCAGCTCGTCGAGCACCCACAATCTGTCCTTTATCAAAGTCCAATAAATCCTTCCTTTTACCCATTACGCTCGGAATTTTACTACTTACTGAACCACTGACACCTTATCTATGCTACGTAGGTCGACTAACTCTGCACTCTCGTACCTCACGTGGTAAACGGGTCGCATTCAGTTTTCATAGGGGTATATATAGGTAGTCATAGGTAGTCATAATTCAGTGATCACTCAGTGTGTATAGGAAGCCACATGTCAATTTACCGAGAAATACTTGCCACAATTTAATTCTTGAGATTAATTTTATGTTCATGTTATTTTATTAATGTTAATATTACATTTGAACGAAGTGTACAAACTATCTGTACAGATAACACCATGGATCTTCAAAAACAGCTGGCTTCTCTGCAGAATACACTTGAGATCACATTCACTAACTGAGGATTGCTAGTGTATCACTTACCACAAATTGCATATTTTAACAAGAGCTTCTTAAATACATTAATAAAAGAGGTTACAGAAGTCGAATGGTTACCCTCAGGCTATACGCTTGAATATAATTTGTTTATCTGCTGTGTTTTTCAGATTGTAAAACTGAAAGTCATTTTTCATGAATCACAGGTCCGAAATCTGTATAAGGGCCCAAAGTGTTCTTTTCAGTCATGGGTGGCTTATTTTGCGACCTGGTAAAGGGCAGTCTTACCAAGAAAGGCTGCAGTTCTGCAAATTGCTGCGTCTGGAGACTAGGCAACTGCGAGGAGATCTGACTGAGTGTTAATACTTTAAATGAATTGAATATGCTCACTTCTAATGGCATTCTTCCTCTTTCCCAGGCTACACACCTGACGGGATATAAGTTAAAATTGAGAAAGGATGGTTACAAGAAAGATATGTGGAAGTTTTCTTCAGCCATCAGATGGTTGTTGGAACAAACTTCCATCTGTTGTTGTGGAATTGGGTAGTTTGAATAAATTCAAGGAAGAACTAGACAAACTATTGGAGGGTATGGACAGGTGATGTGGGAAGGGTTTTTTTGTTAATGCTTTATAAGCTTGCATTCTTGCATCATTTGCCTCTACTAATATTAAACTAATTTCCCCAGTCCCCTTAATGACCTGAGATCCAACAAAAGTGGATAAATATATGTGGGTGTCATACAAAGAATACAGAATTTACCGGATGCGATATAGGATTGGATATCGCATCCGGTAAATTCTGTATACCTGCTAGAGTAATGTAACCCACAAGTCAGTATACAGGAAGCATCTATGGTATTGTTATAAATGTATATGCCCCAAGAAAACATAATAATAGCCTGGAACACTGCAGTATATATACTGTATTCTACAGGGATTTGCACAGAGATAAAACACAGCAAACATCTTCTAATAAACAGATGGCAGAGTTGTTGCCTTGCTTCACCTTCAAAAAGAGAAATCACAAGATGGAAAGCGAAAGTTCCAAGGTGAGGTAGTTTCGATAACAGTGCAACAGACTATACTGACAGGTTTAGTTCGATAAAAAAAACTCACCCATTCAGATTCCAAGGGCTTATTTAGCTTTATGGGGGTATCGGAAATATTTTCCCAGGGTGGAGCAAATACAGCTGTCCATGTAGAATGAATCGATAAAGACTTTTGTGTGAAAGCATGTTAAAGGCAACTGCGCACACAGAACTGACAGAGGTGGTTTATTAGAAGCTGTGAATCAGGGTCATCTAAAAAGCACCAGTTGGTATACAGGTGGCCGATAGAGTCAGTCCATCGCAGAACAGTTCCCGTAGCAGAAGCATAACCTTCAGCGCCATAATCTTCGTTCGGGTAGAACCGATATAAACGGAGAGAAAAGTACATCTGTCTGAACCCCCAAGAAGTAGAAGACAGTACGATGGATGTTAATTCCCTCATTGTCCATAGTACATGCGTCAGGAATATCAGCTTCTTGCCGTCTTGGTTGATTTGTCTCTATTAAAAGGTCTCCTTATTGGAAGCGTTTGACAATATTGGGGGATCCTGCTGCATTTCCAAAAAAAACTCTGTAAACGGTGACAGCTTACTCACTAACTGGTTTAAAACTGAGTGAATTGTCTATCATATGTCTCAAGCTCTTTGGTTGATTAGGAAGGTATTTTTCTATATCCATTGTTACTCCATATAGCCATGGAAGATGACTTTCCTCCAGGTTAAGGGTCCTGACAAACAGAGGCACGAGCACTGCCACCAGTGGCCAAGGAACAAAGAGAAGTTACTTAAAGACACACATGGAGAACGGTTTTCCTTTCTTTTTTAGTAAGCTTACTTCTTTACTTTAAAGGGCAAAATTATTGCCGTATTATAGAGTATTAGAAGACACTCTATAATTTACTGATTTATGAGAGAAGGCGCTTGGAATTCACTTGGAGAAACTCTGTAGTGGCTCGTTTGCTACCCTGGGCCGTGGCATGAAGTGGAAAGGTGTGTGTGTGTTCAAAAAAGTGGCGCAATCCTCACGCCACTGCAGGAATTGAGGGCAGTTTTGTAGTTGAATTATCCAATAATCCTGGTGTCACTTTTCAATATCTTGACCTCATGCCAAGTAGCGATTCGAGCTAATGATAGTACAACACGCACAAACTATCAGTTGATGGTACTAATAAAGCGGACAGCCAGTGTATATACAGAGCCTTCACGAGAAATGGCTATAAGAAAACCTGGATGAACTCCCAGAGTAGCTAGCTCGCTTAATCAACTGCACGAAAGAGCCAGTCATGCATAACTTTCGGTTACTTAGAATAAGATTTTCTTTCCTCTCTTAAGAACTTACGTGACTAGGCTCAAATGATTTCTCGAGTGCTACTTAAGAAGCAGTCACCGGCCATTTAACACAAAGGGTCAGCCTACAAAAGTGTCACATTTTGCCATTAATGCACCTGTTATTTTTTTATAACTGTGAAGTGGCTTTATGAGGGGAAAAATTATGACCATTACATCAAGTAAAATAGTATCATCAGGAAAACCATAACATTTTCTTTAGAAATTCAGTCTCTTTGAACGCGTGAATATATAGAAGTAGAAGCAATTTGTGTAGAATTTGGGGTGTTTCAAACTCTTTTTTATTGGATGTGGAACTCAGTTGGAAATCTAAATCTTCCGGGGATTCAAATATTTTTAAAAACAATCATAATTACAATAAATGTAAACAGTAATACGTGTAGAAATAATAAAAAAAAAAAGAGTTGAATAAATAGATATTTTTTGAATCTTGACTCTCTTACAAAAAAGAAAAAAAAAAAAAACAGAACAGAGATCGTAAAATAACTTCTCACTCTCTCATTAATCAAACTTTAAGTATCTCTCTTGGAGTATAAAGAGAAAAAAAAAATATTTTTACTGGATTTCGGTTTGCTGATGTATGCCATTGTGAATTGTTCCATTTTAATAGTGATTGCAGATTTTTACAAATCCGTTGATGCATTTCAACTTTGGAACTGATTATTTTGTGCTACCTATCATACTCATGAAGACAGTACTGCTTACTTCCAACCCTAGGAAGGGAGCTGTGCCTGATTGATGAAAGTAAATAAGGAGAGGCCTGTTCACAGGCCTCTCCTTATTTACTTTCATCGTTCTTACATCTGAAGCATCACAGTTTTCTTAAGATTTCCTTCCTCCCTTCCTGGATAATGATTTCACTTATCACTGCCCTCACGGGTGGGACAGCAGTTATGATAATGGGGCTCCCCATACCAGGTGGAAAAGATCTGAGTTCGAATTCCGTCAATGACGCGAAGGATTTTATGGGACTTTTTCGCAGGGTGGTTGAGTTAGTCGGTCTCAGGCGAGGGTAGCACGTTTTTCTCCCGGAAACTCTGGTTTTTCGTCCAGAAAACAGCAAATCGACCAGAGGACACACGCAGTTTACAGACATATTATATATGTGCGGGCTCAATATAGCCTCAGTTGCTGATGCGCCTAAAACCGAACAACAACAACAACTCAGGCTAACACTCTGATCAAACAATACATGCAATTACATACACAATACACTGAAGTCTCAGTGCCTTAATTGCGTTGTCCCTTAACACGTACCTAACATATCCACTTACCACTCTGTGTACAAGGGCACAATGACAGGAAAAGTTTACAGGCCCTTGACACGAGCTCCAAGAGTTACATGGCAGAAGTCGATTCCATAGTCCATTTCTTCCCAGACCTACGCTTCAGAAGTTCCTGTGTATGAGTTCAAGAACGTCTGTTTGTAAGAATGCCATATACACAGCATCTTTTACATAACCCCACAAAAAAAAAAAAAAAAAAGTGATGAAAAAATCCGGACATGTGGGGCTCCACGAGCAGCACCTTAGCAGTAACGTTATTATTAGTAAGACAAAATTGTGCAAGAAACCGAACTCCTTCTGAAAATCAGCCAAAAATAAATAAACTATTAATAGATATAATAAAAATTGAAATAAAACAGAATATTCATACTATTTCCATTCCCACAAAGTAATCCTTCAATTCTGCTTTAAATTTAACCAGACTCACTAACTCCATCACATTTGAATGAAATATGTTTGATAACCCGATGACCATGGTTGTTTTCAATATTTCTTAACGATATTAAAGAAGGCATATCAGCTTAATGTCTAAGTTTTCAGCGTGGTTAATGAGAGTAATCTAGGTATGCTACTACAACAAAATCTCGAAAAATTAGGCAGATGGTCTAAGAAATAGCACTTGAGTTTAATATTGATTCTCCACTATTCAGAAATTGCACATGGTACCAGCAATCCCTGAATAGCGGTGAATGAAACTCAAGATAGTGGAGAATGAAAAAACCTGGTGGTAAAATTGTGCAGTCAGGCAAAAAGTTCTTTGAACAGTGCAGGCGGACTGCTAGAACAACACATTAGGTTTTGTCAATGAATTATAAGAATTTTTCCGGCAGGGATGAGGAGATCATTATCCCTGTGTACAAGGCAATGGTTAAACCACATCTCGAGTTCTGCATACAGGTCAACAAGCCTCAACTTAGAAAGGATGTGAATCCGTTGGAATGGGTACAGAGAAAAGAAAACGAAATTAGCGACCGGAGATACAACGGGGTACTCCCGAGAAAGACTTCAGTTCGGAAAACTGCAGCGTCTGAAAACTACACACCTGGAAGAACTGATTGAGATGTTTAAGGCTTTGAATGGACTAAGCTCAATGCTGATGACATCCTTCCTCTTGCTCAGACAACACACGTGAGGAGGCATTAATTCAAATTGAGAAAGGACGTTTGCAGGATAGATGAGTGGAAATTTGCTTTCAGCCAGCGGGTAGTTGATTGTTGTGAAAAACTTCAGTCTGGTACTGTGGAATCGGGCAGTTTGAATATATTTAAGAAAGAGTTGTACAAATTATTGGACAGGACGGACAGTGACATGTGAAGGTTTTTGCTAATGCTGTGTAAGCTTGCTTCCCTACATCGTTTGTCAATGATAATGCTGTAGATAAACTTCATGAGATCCAATCTTCTGTTATTCCCTGAGATGCTATAATTGTGTCCAATGGTTCATGTCTTACCTATGATAGAGAACAGACATTCCTCATTCATTTTATTCAATCCTTTCAGTGCCATATACACCTCAATTAGATCTACCCTTAGATGTCTAGTTGTCAAATTTTCAATACTCCTTCTAAGCCGTTCCTCATGTGTGTATTTCTTGTCGCTCATTATCAAGCTGGTAGCCCTTCGCGGAAGCCCTCGTGGGTAGCACAATTGATATAATCACCGTCCTCCCCACACCGAACATAAAAGATTTAAGTTCGAATCCAGTCAATGACGCGAGAAATTTTTAAGGGCCTTTTTCACACGGTAGCTGAGTTAGTCGGTAACAGACGTGGTCGGCATGATTTTTTCTCCTGGGATTTTCGCCCAGCAAACAGCAAATCGACCACAAAACACATGCAATTTACAAACATATCATATACGGCACAATATGGCCTAAGTTGCTGATATGCCTAAAACCCTACAAAAACAACCAACCAACCTTCTCCGAGCCCTTTCCAGAATTCCTTTGTCTTTTTTAAGTGCGTTCTTTAGACCTGAATGCAATATTTCAAATGCATAACCTTACATTTAAAGCATTAAACTTTAATTGCTATTTTTCAAACCATACACATGCAACCGATTCAAGTCTTTTTGAAGGAGCATGGCCTGGCTCAAATTGTTGACTCTCTTTCCACCCTTCAAATCATCGGCACGCTTTCACAGCTTCCCTTGGAAAGCCTCATTAATATCATTTTTAAAAAAAAATAGAAACATAAGGGGACCCAACACCGATCCATTAGAGGACCCCACTTGTTACACTGTAGATCCTGAAGGCTGACACTATGAGAATCTTAAAAAAAAACAGCCCTCATGCACTCTTATACACTGGTGTGCAAAACTTAAGGACCAACACTATTCTAAAGGTGTCTTTACTTAAGGTACTCTTTACTGATGAGAGTAGATTCAGTCTCAGCAGCGATTCTGGACGTCAGCTAATCTAGAGAGAGGTTGGCATATGGTATCACCGAGCAAACATCATTGAAAGGGATCGATACGGCGGTCGAGGTGTTCTCGTCTGGTTAGGCGTTATCTTGGATGGACGTACATAACTCCAGATACTGAAAGGCGGTACTGTAACCGGTCCACGCTGCTGTACTGAGGTAATCCTTCCCCCTTTTGCGTCTGTTCTGAGGTGCCATTAGCCCCGAGTTCGTGTTCATGGATGATAACCCCACCGCACTGCAGCTGTTGATATGCTTTTGGAGAGTAAGGACACTGTTCGTATGGATTGGCCAGCCCGTTCCGCATAACTAAATCCCATCGAACACATATGGGACGCTTTGGGGAGACGCCTAGCGGCATGTCCACACCCACCAGAAAATGTTCACCAGCTGAAGATGGGGTTGACAGAGGAATGGATGATGTTACCGCAAGAACTTAACATTGTTCTAAGTATGGACAGGCGGTGCAAAGCCTGCATCGACATTAGGGGTGTCCATATCTCCTACTGAGGACCACCTCTTCCTTTTGTTCCATCTTTGGTAGTGATGCATCTGTATCATGGCAGCCGTTTTGTACCGTTTTGTTTCCTCATCATTTCTGTACCTCACGAGGTTCCTTTGGTATGCTTTATCCAGGCCACTCCTACGAGAAGCTACAGGTGAATACTTGACTGGTCCTTAAATTTTGCACACCAGTGTATTTACTTAAGTGTTTTTCCAGGTGGTTCCAGATTGTTGTTGGATTTTGCTTTGCTTTTAAAGTTTCCCTTTCGGTGTTTGTGGTTGCACATAAGCGCTCATAAAACCGGGCAGCATCCTCTCTCATTGAGGATACCAGTGTAATTTTTTGTGGTTGTTCAGATTAGTAGAATGTCTCGTATAGTAAATGGCTCATTTTAAGCGTTAAACTTAAATTTGAAGTTAATTTCTGCTTTTAAATGTATTTGATTTGTAATCAGGAACACTGGAAATATATTTCAGAAGTGTTAGAAAACGTTTTTCCAAAGAGCGTTGGCTATTGCAATTGAATTTGCAATAGCCAACCCTCTTATTGCTGGCTGTGGTGTGACATTGTTGAAAAGTCCTCCCCCCCCCCCCAAGCCTTTTTTTTTTTTTTTTTAACCTCTTTTGCTGCCGTGAATTCTGCATTCCACCGTGGTTTCGGAAATGGTGGAAACCGGGTAGATGTTCTTGGAACTGTAATTGCAGCTGCATGGACAATATTTTCTCTGATATACATCACTGATAAGCTCCTGATTGATTGCAGTGACATCAAACTCTGCTACATGTTGGAAGGCATTCCAGTGAGGCTGATCAATCTTCCACCATAATAACCTAAAAGAGAGAAACGTCCTCCACTAGGTTGAATAGTTATCACAGGGAGGTATTCACCTCCATGGGGGATCTCTTCCACCTCCCAAATAAGTGAGGGAGGAGTCGAGGGGAGAAGATAGTAAGATTTATGGCAGAAAACATCCTTCATAGCAAGTGGAAAAAAGGTGTTAACTCCCATATATAGAAGGGGAAGGTCATTGTTAATAATCATATACATTATGAAATGGCCCCTTCTGTTAATGTTAGCACGGCCTCGCATGATGCTATGTCCATTGAAACAAACTAATAATAAAACTAGGGAAGACAACTGCATTAATAAGATCATTAAGGTCTATCTAGGGGAATGTCAGTACCCTAGATAGACTAGGTGGAATACTCTATTAAAAAAAAAAAAAAACAAGTTTTCTGTTTTCATCTGATTGTCCATAAGCATAGCAACGCCTCGGTGTGCAGATTCAGCCCTAGTTCTATCCTTAGACATGATAGTAATGTTATGTTGCGTTAGGTGTGTGTTAAGTGCAAAAACAACTAAGGCTATGAGGCGTCAATATATTACGTCTTTTTATGAGGTATCAGTATATTATTCTCATAAAAATTGTATATTCAGTGGTCGATTTGCTGGACGAAAATCACAAGTTTCCAGGATAAAAAAAATTTCGACCATCGCCTGAGACTGACTAAAAATTCCTCCGTCACTACCGAGGTTCAATCTCGGGCCTTTTCCTCTCCAGGTGCTTTTATCGCCTGTGCTACCTGGAGAGCAGTAAGGTTATGCAAGGAAGGATTTTCGTAGTACTTTAGGTATGTCTTCTGCAAGCAAAAGCAAAAAGTTCGTACTTCCTACAGGAATATCTTGATATCAGCGATATTTTTCCGAAATCCACGAATACAATGGATTTTCTGAAATCCATTGTATTCAACCGTTATTTGAGCTTGTAGGATCTGTCGGTTGGTGGCGTCGGAAGTCTTCGGTCCTCATTTTTTTTTTTTTTTGTCTTGGGTTTTTCTTTTTTGCAGAAGCATGGACGCTGTCCTGCATCCATTTCTTCCTCCGCGAATAGTTCTAGGACTAAACTTCAGGTGCCTCCTCAGCCTCGACATTCATAACTGATATTGCACTGTAGCTGACTGAGTTTACTGCGGATTGAGAAGTCAGTAAACAGAGGGTAATGGAATCATTCCTCTGATAGAATATGATTTCCGTTTGTACTGTGATGGAACACTTCCCTACAAACTTTTGGCCATACGTTGGCTTATTGCTATTTACTAGTTTTACTCTCCTCCTGATATGATACATTGAGCTCTGCTTTACGTTTCTATATTTCTTTTCCTTCCTTCCCCATCTAGTATACTTGAGAGCATGTAGGGTGCCGTCATTGGCAATTAATACATGTAGGCTTTGGAGCTGGACCATACTCTAATTTCATGGTCCTTTCGGGCCATTTGCGAGTTGCCAAATTTCTTATACTTTAAAGCTTCTTACAGTGGGTTAGGTACGTCTGGTTGGTTGGTTGTTTGGTTGTTTATTGGCACATTGACAACGGAGATCATAATGCGCCAGTTCATTCGTTATATTATGTCTTTGTATGTATATTGATTCTCTATATCTTGTCGTATTAACTGGAGTTAAATATTTTCTGTGATTATATACTCTATCATTATTTATAGTAGATGGTAGATGTTGATTGTCTGCATGAATCTGAAAATGTCTGATACCCGTCCCTCGTCACCTAGGATATCTCTGAGGGTGATGTCTTGATTTCTTTTATATAATGATGAGAAAATCTTTCGTCGATCATTTTCATAGGTTGGGCATTCTATGAGTATATGTCTGATTGTTTGGGTAGTATTGCATGTTTGGCATCTTGGAGGTTCTTCTGCACGTAGTAAATAGCCATGTGTGAGGTGTGTATGTCCAATTCGTAGTCTAGTCAGAACAACTTCCTCTCTCCTTGATTTTCTTGTGCTTGTTTTCCAATGTTCAACTTTTGGTTTTATTTTATATAATTTATTTGAAGTTTGTTTTTGCCAGAGTTCTTGCCATTGTGTCAGAGAGCGGTTTTGAATGATTGGTTTATAATCCTGATACGGAACTGGGAAAGGTTGTTTCTGAAGGTTAGTTGTTGATTTTGCAAATCTATCAGCTTCTTCGAGGTACGTCTGGCTTCATTGGGCAGTGAAGATTGAATTTGTAGACGTTGTTGAAAGTAAAGATGAGGTTTCTAAGGATAGAGACTGGTTTCCAACCCTACGCACGAATATTCGATTTTATTGCTGTTATTCCTTGAGTTTTTAACTCAAAGAAGACATCCTCATCAGACACTTCCGGTAGATCTCATTCTGAGATGACACCTAGGGATGAGTTCAGTGCGTTGTGGGAGTGGTACTGTAATCAATATTTCACCAACAAACGTGGTTGAAGGAACTGTTTAGAATGTTTATCACTTCGTTTATATAAGGATACTACCAGAATGAAGCGGTCTTACTGATTTACGGTCCTTGCCACCTCCTCGAAGAAGTATGACATTTTCTCCACGGGCTTAGTAGTAGAAAATTATTAGTTGTCGAAGTGTTACACCTGATTTACTTTAGTTCTCAGTCTGCTAACTTTTCTGGTAGGGACGTGTTTGGGGTCCCAAAAGAAAGATTTAGATTATTAGGATTCGCAGGAAATTTAAGTTGTTTCAGTGTCCAGGCTCTCCATCCATCAAGGAACTCTAAAGGAATCCAATTACCCAAGAGAGAGAGGCCAGGACTACCCAAGTCTTTACCTGGGCCATTCCCGTACATCCACAAGCCTGAATCATGTCTCTCGAACATGAGAATAGTGATATAGCTTCAGCACAGTTTCTTCATCCGTACAGTACCCACGCAGGCGTACCTATCAGCTAATTAGTTCTGGAGGGGCCATCTGAGAATTTCCCGTATTGTTGAAGCAGGGTAGTGTGCCGATGCTGGTCCTCTCAATCCCCAAAATCCCTCCTCGAATCGCAACTAGTCGGAGCGCACGGAAAACACACCGCATTGCTACGGTGCTAGCCTGGAGCTTAGGCTGTGGGCGTCCTAGTGATACTAATCTGGAATATCAGCACCATTATTGTTAAGTTCCTTCACCACATAGAGGTACTCCCATCAAGGGAAATGCCAGTGTTTTCAATGATAGAGCAAAGGACTTCAAGGCGCCTCCGTAGCCAGGTGGGAAGGAGCAGCAGTGCGTCGCACACGCTTCTTGATTAGACTGGGGTTCGAGCCCGTCACCACCAAATACGGAGGATGCGGAAAGGTCAGGGAATGACCACCGCATATCCCGGAGCAATATGGCCTTAGTTGCTAATGCTCCTAAAAACCAAATAACAACAACAAAGGACTTCACCATATTCATCAGTGACATGGAATAGAACAACCAACAGAAACGTATGCACTACTGTACCCTCACTTTTGCCCACATTAACTCCGAGGATAGCTTTCCATTTTATTTGGATATTATCAGCTTCTACTCGGACAACCAATGATTGCGTTATCTTTAACTCTTATTTTAATTCTTACATTAATATGTGCCATTCATCTATATACTCTTTTATTAATGTTTCAATTAAATTTCAGTCTGACGTATGTAAATTCAATAAATTTTGTCTTTCTTTAAATTCACGTTCTTTCACTGTTATCTGTCATTGCCATAATCGGTACAATTTACAGAATAAGTTTAATCTACATAAATCCCATCCATGCCATAAGGGGCAGTAATATGGTCAATTTATAGTCCATATGAATTGACTTAACATTCTTTCAGTTTTTTTTCTTTTTAATTTGTATCTATCATATAAAAATGGGAAAATTCTTTGTATTAAATAAAATCTTTAAGTAATAAACTAGGAGAAAATGGATAAAGGATATACGTTGGTGAATTGGAGGTCTAGAGTACATGGTGATCATCGCTTTTCGAGAGCTGCTAAGTGGAATTCTCTAATTACATAAAAAATATGGATTTTTTTTTAAAATTATATTTCGTTTAAAAGTAGTAGTGCAATTTTTATTTGTGTTTATCTATTAAATTCGGTGAATTTTTTTTCTTTACTGGCCTTCGAAACTGCTTAAAAAATCTAAAGTCGAATCCTGCTCCATTGGTATTGTACCAATACAAGGACGATATACACACTAGTTAGTATTCATCAGCCTAATTCCGTATGATTATAATTAATATTAATTCCCTAAACTATAAAATTTATAGCAATACAACGATGGAAATGGATGAAAAAAAAGTTTCGACATCATATACAGTACTTAAATTTTCCAGTAAAGCTTTTGATACTATTCGACACGAAAGTATAGTGTAGCATTAGGGACAAGTTACTGCTAAAGGGATGGCTGAGTGGCAGAAGAACAGAGGGTGGTTATAAGTGGACCCTGCTCCTCTTGGACTAATATTATTAGCAGAATCCCTAAGGGTTCATTACTGTTTTCATTGTTTATAAACGATACTGATGAAGGCATATCCAGCTTATTTTCTAAGTTTGCAGATAACACAAAGGTTAGTTAAGGTCGTTAATGAATGGAGCCAAAGCGTACTGGGGCAGCAAGACTTTGAAAAATTAGGCAGATGGGCCGAGAAGTGGTAGTTGAAGTTTAACCTTGATAAATGCAAGGTATTCCATATGTGCAGCAGTAATTCTAGAATAGCAAACCGAATCAGCTGATACCAAATTAAGGTATTGGAAAACGAAAGAGATCTAGGGGTAATTGTATACGTATGACAGGAAGTCTCTGAGCATTGAAGACAGGTTACTAGGATAGCTCATGGAGTTTTGGCGATATATAGGAATTTTGCCAGCAGGAATTATCCCATTGTATAAGGCAATGGTCAAGCCACATCTTGGGTGCAACATACAGTTTTGGAAGCCTTAAGAAGGATGTGGGTATCTTGGAACGGGTGTAGAGAACAACCAGATTAGTCAAGGATAGAAAATGTTATTTGGTAAGAAAGGCTTTCTTACCAAGTAATCTTTTCAGCAGAAAAGGTCACTGAACTATCATCTCTGTATAACAAAAAAAAAACTATATAAATTACGACCATCTGGTGAAGGACAATACTGTCTTTTTACATTGCATTACTTTACATTATATTCGACATTAGCTACAGTAAGCCTACGTATACATCCTGGTTATAAAAGCCTCAGCTATATTATACAAAAATAAAAATTATAAAGCGAAGAGTCATAGAAAAAAGAAATTCTACACAGCCACGAATAAAATTTAATTTTTTATGCAAAAAAAAATACGAATTTTTTATGTTTAAGCTCATGTAAAGCTCCCAAACATGTAAAGCGGCCATCATGTTCAAGACAAATACTCATTAACATGATTACCAGATATGAAGAAACAATCTCTACGAGAAACTACGAACCGGCGTCCTCGAGATCGACCCAAAGTCACAGATGGTTGGATCTATTGATGAACAGGCTGCATTTTCTACAGCGCAAACAGCTCTGCTGATATTCCTTAAAACAATGCCAAGATTCTTCATATTTACTTCATCTATATCTATATAAAATCAAGGATGCGTGAAATCTTATCGGCGTGGCCTTTTCCCCACTAGTGCTGAATTTAATTGAGTTATTGGTTGGTAAACGTGTTTTGGACTGACGAAGCACATCTTTCGTTGTACTGATCACTCATTATCATATTTGGCTCACAACTCACCCACATGTGTTTCAGGTAACTTTTACCGTTTTCTTTGATGCGATGTATCAATTGAAACTGTATTCTGTAATATAAAAAGGATTTTCAATGATGTTTTGTCCTGATTTTTTTTAAATCATAGCTAAGGACTTTATCACCACCATGTTTGTGTTGCTTTAATGCCGAGTGGAAGCAATGCCCCCTTTTATTTTTGTTTTAGACGCAAATGAATTTCTACATCATCATCCAATTTAAGAGTGTTGAAATCATGTAGGACATATTAAGAAACTCAAATTTAGCTGTGCTAATTGGTATTCATTTTTCCTTTTCGACTCTCTTACTCCTTCGCTAAAGCTGTGTTCCGCAATTAGCAATGAATACGAAAATATTTCGCCTTTATGAGCCAAATTTTCTATTATTACCAATGAGCTCAGCTGCTATTTTAACTACACGGCTGCAAACGAAAACTTATTTTAAGCAATATAAACCTATTTATAGTCTCTGAAGGAAAGAAGAAGCAGACAACATTACAAAAGTAGTACAAGTTTTAATCAAACAACATCAGTTCTTTGCATAGTGTACACGTTCTAACAACTGATAGTTACACACCACTTTTCTGGTACGTGAAGTAACCTTACGAATAAGGTCCATCAGGAGTTTTTCACGCGTATAAGGCAATGTTAGAAAAACAGTTAGTCTATTTAACTCAAGAATTTCCCCGTAGATTCCAACTCATATGAAATAAATAAATGTACAAATACTTTTAAGAATCTTCTCACAGCTTTTATATA